>NW_028145539.1:460000-705000 GCF_977016875.1 Pavona decussata | reverse complement strand
AGTTTCATATATCCAATCATCTTTGATGGGTATATTACGAACTCGAAAAATGACTGCCTCCCAGCTTAGTTGCAAGAGTACTGCACCGGTACCACATAGGTTATCGGGTTGAGTCCTGTTCGGCTTAAATTTTTTCGGGGCCCTTCTGGTAAATTTGCGTATCTGGCTGTCTGATGGTTTTTCATGACTTTGAAGTCTTTCATCCGCAGCTCAAACAAATTCTGGTCCCTTGCGACTAGATGGGTAGTTCACACGAAGGGACTTAGTCCCCGGGACTAGTCACGTGGACTAGTCGCAGGGACTAGTCCCTTCGTGTGTGTCGACCTTTAAGGAACTGTTACAATGTGTGTGCGGTAATGACACTGGATTATTAAAGTAGTGCATTTATCTGATAACAGGTACAGTGAAAATGGCGTCAAAATTACTGCACCGGTGGAATTTCCTTTGGAAGAACTTGACATGCGTGAATACACTCAGCCTGATCAAGGCGAACATCGGGTGTACGATCTGATTGGCTGTGTCTGCCATCAGGGCAGTAAGTATTTTTTAAACGCTTTTTATTATAACTGGTTCATTGCAATTCCAAAGTTAACTGGCTTAACGGCCGTGGTAGATGAGTCAATTTTCCATGGCCGAAAAAGAGAGGCTATTAAATCGTCTTCTGGCCGTCCCTTCAAAAAAAAAAACAGCTACAACTAGCAACATTTCTTGTTTTTTGTTTTTTTATATATCTATCTATCACCTCATATCCAACAACCACTCGTGGAATAATTGTTTATTAACAGTGTTAAGAGGACGAAAAGTAAATGCCAGCGATAACAAAGAATTGCTTGATTAACTAATACAAAAAGGACGAAAAACTGATCCACTTGAAAAGCCACACTCAGGCAATATGCACAACACTAACTAATCGGCATGCTAACGATTCTTGATTCATTTCAGGTTACCTCATTGGACATTACATAGCATACACCAAGACAAATGGCGTCTGGTACCGATATCACGACGAACAAGTTACCAAGGTAACAAACGGACAACGTATTACGTACGAACAGCAAAGTAATCCTTATTGTAAACGAACACAACAGAAATGAAATGAAAAGTTAACTACAATCTATCCATTAGTTAAAATTAATTTTGCCAAATGATATTTTACTTTTTAGTTTTATAACTCAGTAGAGTGTTTCTCTGTCGTTTGCTCGTTACCTGTTTTCCGTGGATTGGGATCGGATAGTCACCATTGTTTCACCTTACTTGTGTACTGCCCATGAATACAGATTTTGGACCATATAAAGGTACTTGTATTTCAGCATCTGGATTTTCTGTTTTCCTCCTAGGAGAAGCCGAGCACCTTTTGCCATACTCATGCATATATACTGTTCTATCGTAGAAGATCAGGTTGGTCTTAATTCACTGAGAAAAAAAACATGCACAAAAAAGAAAACAACAACAACAAAAAACAAACGAACAAAAGAAAACGAAACAAAATGGAAAATGCCTAAGAGCTGGCACGTAATTAGTTTTGAATGAATTGTATTTCTACTACCAAAGTACACTCTTCTCTTTTGTTAAATTTAGGAAAATGTGGAAACTTGGGATTTCACTACCAATAACTCCATGAGAACCCTCTGTTGATAAAATCATAAAAAACGCGCTGAGTTGGTTACAGTCATAGACATCAAGCCCGAAAAGAATGATGTTTTTATGGAGAACAAAAATACAAAAACAAACAAACCAAACGACTGTGAGGTGGTGCAATTGGCTGTGTAAGGCACAAACTACGATCATTTTCGGTTTATAAATTGAAACTATACAAAAGAGTTATTTAAAATTGGTTTCCGAGAAAGAGAAGATTAAATTTCGTTGAAAATGGCGCCATTTGGACTCAAAAATCCAGTGTGGCGACATCTAGGTCACAGGCTCTGGCCGGTTGACCAGGCTCCGATAAGAACTGGCCCGAAATCAGTCAATAAACTAAAATTATTATTTTTATTTATTTATTTATTTATTTATTTATTTATTTATTTATTTATTTATTTATTTATTTATTTATTTATTCAAAGTCCCGTCGTGTTGTTGTATTGCAGTGTCACCGCTCAGCCCCTCTCTGGGTGAAACTCAAAGGTAATTAAAGCATTTTTCTATTTTATCACAGTACTTCGAGTGCAAATACACACCAAAACGAGTCCAGCTGATTAACACCTTATTACCACCCTTCAGAGCGCGCGTAACGAAAACATTCTTTTCTTCAGCGTAAAGTTTAATAACGCAGTTGGCTAATTTTTCTTGTCAGATTTAAGTTTTTCAAACAATAATAACCGCTTACTCTAAAAAAACACCAGTCGTGAAAGCGTGTGAGTATGTGTGATTATGAGTGACTCTTTTCCCTGTACTACAGCAAATGAAGTATCTGTTTTTTTCCAGAACTTCAGAGGACAAATGCACTTCATTAACGGAAGAATCAGAAAACGCCACCACAAATGAAAAAGATCTACCACGAAACCTGGTACAATCTTCCGCCAGCGATAAGGTGGGAGGCACTGCAATGCTTTTCTACTCTTTTATTCCAAAGCAAATCCCAACAGTGTTTCCTTCTAGGTTTTTTTTCTTGTGTCTGACAAGGTTTGTGTAAAGACGGAAACGTAAACAGGAGTTTTTGCAGGCCCTTGCTGGTGATAAACCAAACACTGTTAACAAATGACATGTAATGGCATTTATCATCTTCCATCTTCTTTATTTCGAAACTCGACTCTTGCTGCAGCCAACAGTGTCAACAACAACAAAAATAATAAAAGGCTTTATTGATTGGCATTCTCCACACTTCACCGCTTTGTGAAACAAACAAACAAACAAACAAACAAACAAGAGTTTTATTTTATCGTGCCATTATAAAATTGACCAATCAGAATGTCACAGAAATGTTGGTGCCATAAACTAGCCGCAATCGCTGTAAATAAACAGAAAGTAACAAAGATGGCAGACTGTACAAGATTTCATGGAAAATTTCAGAACGCTTGCCGTAATCCCTTTAAAAAGAAGACTTGACTGATCATTTCAAGAAAAGAAGACACGTGGTTAGTGTTGTTCAGACATATTTTTCAGTTTTTAATAGAGTACAAATAAAATGTAATGACGTCACGGACAAGCAGCCTACCTCGCGCGCCCAGCGGGAGGTGGAGAAATCGCAGGGACATTGAAACGCTCGTGGCTGGAGACCGAGAAAAATACCGAAGTATCCCGTTCAAGAAGAAAATTCTACAAAACACAAAATTTAGTCATCGTTAAAGCAGTCACTAAACGCCAAAACACGTGCGCTATTATTTCAGACAGCGCAGCTTTGGAATCTCGGTCGAGCTGCTTGCCTCCAATTAATTCATTGGTGTTTTCCGAGAAACCAGTACCCATCAAACCCCAACCAGGGTCCTCCTTACGATGAGTTTAGGCGAGTTCTGGCGACAGGACTACTATATTGTCAGACTAGAGGAGTTTTAGCTCCGGCATAGCAATACAGTAGCCTGTTGTATGTATCAACAAGGTAATAGTAGCAGTTCATCAAAGGTAATATGGTGGCAATTCCAAGTGGTTACTTCAAATTTCAAATTCCAAATAACAATATGATTAGTATCCAGTAGCATCTTACACAGCAGGATGAACAGGGTGAAATTAACCACTTGGAAGGGAAGTTGGAAGAACTCAAACGGGCGTCTGAGACTGACCAACGCGAGGTCGTTTGAAGGGAAGAGAACCCCAAATGCTGCGGCAAAGGTCAAGAAATCAGATGGTACAAGGATCGCAAACACCCAGAAACTACTGTCTGAATGACAACAATATTTTTCTAAACTCCTGAAAAACCAGTCAGAAAACGCCGGCATTTACCCATCCCCCGCAGAGGTTGACCTTCCTATCGACACCGGCAATATCACCAAGATTGAAACGGCAAAAGCGATCGAACAGATGAAAGCAGGAAAGGCTCCAGGATGTGACCCATAAATAACAGCGGAGGCCCTAAAGCACGGGCGTGAACCAGTTGTGGAAGTTAAGCTCTTCACCAAATATGCAATGCAGTATTTACCCTCAAAATCCCTCCATCGCAGTGGATTAGGAATATCATTTTACTACTCCCCAAGAAAGGGAGCCTCTATGAAATGACCAACTATAGGGGCATAACCCTAATGTCCATCGCCGCCAAGGTTTATAATAGAATGTTGCTGAACAGAATAAGACCCTTCGTTGATCCAACCCTCAGGCATAATCAAGCAGGCTTCCGTACAGGAAGAAGCTATACACAACAAGATCGGGGCGGATGATCAACAATTACCACTGTTTGTTACCTTCAACGACTTCAAGAAGGCTTTTGACTCTACTAGCCGCAATGCAATGTTCACGGTCCTGAGACATTATGGAATTCCGGAGCCATAAATAGAGGCGATAAAAACCTTATACATGAATTCCAAAAGTGCGGTATATGTCGACGGCCATCTATCCGTAGAATTCGAGGTCACTTCTGGAGTCCTTCAGTGAGATGTTTTGGCTCCGTTTTTGTTCATTATTATGATGGACTTCATAATGAAGCAATCTAAAGGAACACATGACTTTATTACAGCGCCTAAAAGATGTAGAATACCCAAGGAAAGTGATTAATGACCTAGAATTTGCTGACGATATCCCTCTTTTTGAGAATTCCCTCGAAGAGGCTCAAGTCCAGCTAAATAGGACACCTGCTGAGACCCAAAAGATTGGCCTAGTCATCAAGACAAAGAAAACAGAGTTCATGACCAGTACGAGCTGCAAGAAAAATCTGACCCTGAACAATGAAGATATCAAATTGGCCAACGACTTCACCTACCTTGGGTCAAAGATGACTTTCACCGAAAGCGACGTGAAACGGCGCCTTAGCCTCGCCTGGTCAGCATTCTGGAAGTTAAAGAGGCTGTGGCCATCCAAAATTACCCCTATAGAGCTTAAAATTAAACTGTTTCAGGCGACTCGTCTATCGATCGTGACGTGAAGGGTGGACATTCACCAAAACGCTTGAAGACAAACTCAACAGCTTCACCACCAGCTGCTATAGAATAAATAAACAATAGCCTCCATTTGGCGCAAAAATATGCTCAGATATTTGTCCGCGGACATTATCTGTTCCGAGAAGCGAACAGTTTTCCGAGAGCGAAGCTCGAGGAAATCTGTGAGCTTCGAGGAGCATATTTTTAAAGGCAAATGGAGGCTATTGTGGTTATTATCCTTCAAATATTTTTCGCAACATGTAGCAACGAGCTTGAGTATTTGAACATTTCGTTTAAGAACAGTTTACCGTCAAAAACGTTTAGAGCATATGTTTGTTTTCTGATACTGCTTTATCGACCAGCAGGTTTATCTCTCTTTCTGTCACAAAAGCAAACCGTTCCCCCATCTTGACATTAATTTTAATTGTAAACAAGACGCGCCTTGAAGTTTTTGAGATTGGGGAATATCACTTGGGGAATATCATTAGATATTCCCCAGTTTTAGCTGGGGTATATTCGGTCACGTGAGGTATTTAGACCAATCGCGCGCGAGCGAAAATATTTGATGGATTATAATCATGGGTATCAAGAGAATGGACTTCATCTCGAATGAAGAAGTCCTCAAGAGAGTGAAACCAGATCTGCTCATCCAGCTGATACAACAACGACAGCCCCACCTCTTAGGGCATATCCTCAGGAAACCAGAGAATGAATTGGTCAACAGGTACGCCCTTTTCCACCCCAAACATGGCAAACGTAAGCCCGGTCGCCCAAAGCTGATGTTTCATCAGTACATTGCCAGCATAATCAGCCAGGCATACCCACCAACGTCAGAGGAGATTCGAAGGATGGTACAAGACCGGAAGGCGTGGAGAAAGCTCGTGATCGACTGCAGTGCAGTTGGCTGGTGATGATGATGATGATGATGATGATGATGATGATGAGCATCTAACTGCCGTATATCCACTCCACTCTTTAAGGAAAGACAGTAAGAGTCATTTTAAAATATAAAACAATTGCTGTTTTACAAAGCGGTGAAGTGTGGAGAATGCCATTCTCCACACTGTGGAGGTGTGCCGGCCGGTGTGGTGTGGAGATGAGCCGGCCGGGCCGACGCATCGATACACCCACGACCGGAGACTGACCCTATACCCTTATGCGCTTCCCTGGACACTATTCGACGCACTTGTTCCATTGTTATATCTTGATTAATTTTAACCTATAGAAACTACATATTAGTTTTCTGCACAGCGTGTATGAAATCGCTCTACGTCGCGTTTCAACCGACTTCGAGTTGCTACTTATAGCAAATTAGCAGACTATTTCGGGTTTCAGTCATTCGTTTTTAAAACATTCTAAAAAAGTAGTGTGGACATTAATGAATTCTAATTCACATTCACCGCAACACTCATTGTTTGATTATTTGAAGTTGTGTCTTGCAGATTACAGTAAGGAAATGTAGAAGGAAATATAATGTCTATTTACAGCATGCTTTGCATTCCTAATCAGAGCCTCTTCATTTACTGAAGTTTTTTTCACCTTTTGTAGACCTGTAAAAATAAAAGGGAAAAACAAAGACAACAAAATACTCACCTAAACGTATCTAGACTGTAGCTCGTTTATAGCGAAAGACAGGATTGCAGCGTTACTCAGTGGTTAGAACATCCAATCGGTGGGCGGAACGTCCTAATGGTTTCGACTCCCATTGCGGTATCAGAATCTGTTTGTTGTCCTATGCTCTTTGTGGCGATATCTATAGTGTCATTGTAATGGCACAATATGAAGCATAGTGTAGTGAAGTTTAATAGTGTAGTGCGTGCGAATGTTCAGGTGATTCCATGTATATAAGTCACAGGGTAATCAGTTATGTGTATTCAGTCTTGTCAGAGCAACGTTCATCTGAAGATGTTTTGCGACAAATAAATTTAAAGTTTAACGTTACACCCTTTAAATCTAAAAAGGGACAGTTTTAAGAAGAGATATTTCCTGTATTCTTTAGAAGACGTTTGAGAAGATTAAAGAAGAACTGGCGCAACAACTAATCACAGCTAAACCTGCTGATCAACAAGGTAAGAGTAGAAGTTTGTCAAAGGTAAAGTGGTAGCGATTCCAAGTGCTTACTTCAAATGTCAATTTACAAATAACAATGTGATTAGTATCCAGTGGCATCTAGCTGCCTGAATACACTCCACCCTTAAAGGGTAAGATAATACGATATGCTTCATTTTTAAATATAAAACAGTTACTGATGAATTTCGTTCGAGAAACATATTTCATTGGGAAAGTAGGACGGGCGAACAGTTAACATAATCTCTGGTTTTCTTGATCTTTGCGAATGCCCCTTCACCTGCTCCTTGTCTGTTCCCAAAACCCTGTCCTGCATTACATGCTGGGAGAATGCATACCCGCCGGCGTAGCTCTTTAGGTCACTAAAAAATGCAAGCTCCCCCACCTTACCAAGGGGTGGTAATGCACAAGTTATACGTGTTATTTCCATGCTCAAGTGATACGTTTCATTTTGACGAAACGAGGAAAAGAAAACGATCTTAGTTTCGAAATTTATTTTTGACACTTCCAATTTCTGCATGTATTTCTGATGTAATATGACGTAATAATGTTGCCCCAGATTTTCCTAGTGGCACTGCTATATTTTTTCCAATCTCGTACCCAGAATCCTCAGGCTATTTGTCCAACGGTTGGTTGCCTGGAGAGACGCTGGGGTGCTGGAATTTTTTTCACCGCAAATATCCTGCGGTAAAAATACAAGTTTAAGCCTTAAGGCAGAGCCGTTAGCAACGGAAATGTTGCATTGTGTGTAGTATGACAAAAATAAGTTAAGTTCCACAAAACAAAACTTCCTGACAAACTAACTGATGGCCCTCACGTTCGGAAAAGCCATTGACTCTTTAACCTGGACCTTTTTGTTTGTTTTGGTTAAATTTAATTTCGGTCATTCATTCAATAATTGGATACAGGTTCTTTCGCCAAAAGTACAAGTTCTGTAGTGTACAATTAAACGGTTTTATTAAACAAAAATTTGACGAAATTTAAAATGCAAATGCCTATGAAAATGGAGAAATTTAACTATACTAGAAAAAGTGCAAATATTTAACAGATTTGCTATTTTAAATAGTTGTTCTTAGTCCTCCTAAAGGTTTAACGAAAGCTGTAAATTATGTTTATACAACTTCATGTGGACGTAAAATGACCAGCAGTCATATGTGACATTGATCCTGGTGTCTCCTCCTCGTGTAAGTCTGTTCTGAACTTTATACTGAGAACAGAATCTTGTCATAGATAAAATGTACATCCCCGTTATAGCATATCCTCCATAAAAGAACGCCTGCTTTATGGCGTTTGTTTAGTAAGCCTTTCAACTGCTCATAGACGGTAGAAACTTAGGGGAAACCACGCATTTTTAAGACATATTTAAGCTCCATTTTGGAAAGAAGTGCCATACATTGTTATGTAGTTTTGAGCATTTTAGAATTATTGTTGCTTAATTATCTCTGAAAAAAGCGTGATTACACCCTATTTTCTTTTTGGACCCCCCCCCCCCCCCCTCTCCTCCATAGTCAAACTGGGCAAAATGCCTCTGTATTAGGAGGCACCTTCCTTAAAAGAGGCAGAAAGTGTCCGGCAACCTTTCTATATTTTTACTTCAATTATTTTCTTTATTTAGATTGTAGAAGTTGCTCCATAAATGGCCGCCTCTCTTTGCGGAAACTTAAAAGGTAAATTTAATAGACTTTTATGAACCTGAACAAAACCAAAACAACTATTAACGCGGAAGAAAATTTCCCTCCTTATGAACAACAAAGCGAGCGTATAAATTCTTCTTAAAAATCGATTAAATTGAAAGCTTGAACATGGAGTTCAATCTTGGTTACAAATTAACTCGGTGTGGGCCGGAGTTTCCTGGCAGCTGGCCTCGACAGCACTGATAATTCGAGCTGACTGGAAAGGAGTCAAGGTCGGCAAATTTTCTTTAAGGCCCGTTGTGGTGTTACTCGATCTTATGATGATGATAATGATCGTGATAGAGTAAGGATGGTGATGGTGATGCTTATTATGATAAATATAATTACAATGAAAACAGCTTAATTATCCTCTCCCCGTGAGACGCTTTTCAAGGATAACGAAACAAACAACATTTAGGGATGTAGGAATGGTACAGTGATGACAGCACTCTTTCTTGAAAGTGAGGCCATCTTACACCAATGCCTGATTCGTTTTGCCTGACTGACCCGGGTCAGGAAACCGGTGGTCAACTGGTCAAAGAACACTGAAGGCAAGATTAGGCTAACGTTTTCGTTTGTCGGACGAAATTAGTCCCCCAAATCTCAGGCATGGACTGTTACTTCGTATAATAAACCCTCCCGGGCAAGCTTGCAAAATACACCCCTTTTAAAATGTCCTCTTGACGAATGTGTGCACCAAAAAAAAACATATGATGAAACATTGCCAACCCGTTTGAAGTCATTTCCTCACGCAAACTTCCACTTAAAACATATCCCTGCGACGTTTCGCCATATTGTATAACATAGAGAGACTTCTAACCAGGCCTCTGCTCGGTTCAGTGTTACGAGTTACGCGTCACAACTGAACTAAGCTTCAATTTCGAAGAAAACATATCGCATATCATATGAATCCTCGGAGCCATGTAAGAATCTTGCTATATTGAACGAGAGTCATGCTGTTATAATACACTTACAGCTCAGTTTTTTCGGGAGCAGCATAAAATAACTCGACTTTCTTATATATCTGGTTATTTCTTTGTATTTGAATCACGCGCTCATTTGTTATTTCTTGTGGTAAATGCTAAATGCAATTTGATTATCTTCTACGGAGGTGTTTGAAAGGCACTTGTATTACGTCGTTACGGAAGGTGGCACAACTTCTTACGCATTGGTGCTTTCTATGGCCTCGAGTAGTGGCCCATGGTGTTTGTGTCGACAGGTTTTCTTTAAAATGAAGCCTTGCTGGAGAAGTGTTTATGCGGTCTCTCAACGGAGAAATTTAGCCTGAAAGCAGTGAAAAACAGCCATAAAGCCAATAGAAAAATCATACAAGTGTTTAACTGAACATTTCGTGAAGAATACAGACAGAAGACAGCCGGTTTCACAGAGATCAAATCAATCAAGATTCTCTAGAAAACAAAACTGTTTCTCCCGGAACCAGTTACACTCTTTTGGTTAGCTCTCACTTCACATAAGGATTCCTCTTACTACTCAAATTCACCAGTTGATGTCTTTTTTTGTACTTTTATTTTACAGAAGTAAATTAAAGACAAAGTCGAAAAGACCCCAGAGAAAAAAAGGTAAAGTCGCGCTTCTACCTAACAGTCCCATACAGCCGGAGGTTAACCCAGTTTCCATTTTTTTGTTTGTTATTTTTTAAATTTGCCATAGCTTTAGGCAACTAACAGTATTGCTACTCTTCCGGCCCTGGATGGGAAGCTAGTCCATCACGTCATAGGTAGCAAAGTTTCTTGTCAAGAAAGCAGCGCTAGTCACTACATCACTGCACCTCCAAAAAAAAGTTATATTTAAACTGGGAAGTACAAATTGTTGCCTTGTGCAATACTCAATGGTATGGGGGTACGTCCTTTTAAAAATTCGAGGTACTTAAGTGACACAGAGTGCATTTTTAGTCAGTAAGAGAGGGTGTTAATGTTTCGGGACAATGTGGAATGTGTCAGCGCAGAACCCGGCCGTTAATACCACCAATGACTGGTCACGAGGCTGTGAGCCGCCTGCCACAGCTCCCCACCGCTAAGAGTGTTCGTGAGGGACGCCGGTAGTGGTGGGGAGCGATAGCGGGAGGCTCTCTTCACAAGCTAGTATTCGGTCACATGGTCACAAGGCGGGCTTCCACTGAATACCATAATACACGAAAGGAAATAAAATTTATTAACAGGTTCCTTTACGACCCAAATGTACAGAAAGTGAAGAGCCGAAAGATTCCAAATCCAATGAAAGCTGTGCTGTTACGAGCCGCGCGTTTGAGGACAGGACAGTGAACAAATGTAGCTGTAAACGATGCGAATATTTCAAGTTGCTGGAGAAACAGGTACCAGGCTGCAAAAGCTTACCACCGAATAGTTTGTGGCGTTAACGTATGACACAGGCACACAGGTGCAAGATGTGTTTAACTACAAACGCCAGTGGTTGTGAGCCACTGCATGAAAAGGTCATGAGAAACGTATACGTATTCTCAGCCCTTCACGCAAACAGTTACTGTGGTACGTGTATACAGGGAATTCTCTCTGAGGCGAACACCCTCAGTCATAGCTCTAGTCGTACGCCTTAGAGAGGCGTCCTTCATACAGTGGTGTCCACTTAGCTGAGAGAATCGACTTCCAGTGATCTGTCTGTAATAAGAAATGTCGGGACACTTTAGAGGTGCTAGTGAGTAAACGTAGAGGATTGATCCTCAGATCTCCATGGCTGTGGCATGGGTGAAAAGACCGGTCTTTCAGGTTTGCTAAGTAACAAAACACAAGAGTAGCTTTATATGCCTTCGAATTGTAGTTGAGTGCGCTCATTATTACAAGTTAGGAGTCAAGTCAAGTTAGTCAAGAAATTAGTTTATGGCGAAGCACTGTCTATAAGATGGTTAATTTTTAATATCCTGTGATTCGTGTATAAGAGCTCGATACACGTTGCATGGTTTTGACAAAACCAATTTACTATCAAATAACAATTCAACTACCTCGCAGATAAAAAGCGCCAAGTATTGCACTTGCGAAGAACATGCTTTCAACGATGTTATAGAGACAGTTTGGAGTGACAAGGTAGACTCTTCCACGGCGCAGTCATCTGAAACGGGACCAAAAGATACCTCTGTACAAGTGACTATCTCTGAACTCCAGCTTCACCACAGGTACAGGTAAAATTTTTACCTCAGTCTTTGACCGAACGTTTTCTGTATGGTTTCTTTTAGTGTTCGTTAGGTTATCTTATGAAATTAGCTGTTTGTTTGCTTTTGGGATTCATTTCTTAAAATTAGAAGTTCTCAAATTCAGCATTCGTAAGTTTCACTGAAAATCCCGGGTCCGGTTGTTCGAAAGTCGATTAACGCTTATCCATGATTAAAAGTTAACCGGCGTTTTTATCTCGCTCCTCAATAATGCTTTTGAAAGCTAATTTCAAGCTAGTGGTAAAAAAGAGTCTACGTCAAATCTTCTGGAAGAATCTTTAGTGATTTGTAATTAACCTTGAGTCAAGGTTCACGTTAAGCCGCCGTAAACCCACGTTAACAGACCTATTCACATATTGGATGTATTTGATGACATTAATGACAAATTTTGTGTGTTTGAGTCATTGTACTCACATGATTAGACTGAACAGTGGCGCAGATCTATTCGTCATCGCAATTAACTCTGGAAGAAATTCATTCGCGAACGTACCGACGCAAATCAGTTCCCTGAATACAACTGAAGCATGTACCTCACTTTGGCACAAAGCTGTTAAAGAATACTCTCTGAGAAAAACAGAAGCGGAGAACCCACGTGAGTTTTGGGACACATACAGGCCTTTTCTTCACTCCAAAAAAACAACAACAACAAGGCAGGCCAATGACATTGCACTAAAAGAAAATGAACTTGTTATAACTGATAAGAAACGGAGAGCGAATAAAATCACTTCGTGTATAAGCTTATGGTGTCTCTGACATATGTGAACATGGCTATAGAGAGAACTTCGCTGATCATCCCAGCATAAAGGGTTTTCACCAGAACAGTAGAAGTCGGGGTATGCAATGCTTTTTAGTTTTCAACACGTTAACAGAGTGCAAATCGAAACATTACTCTTAGACATTAATACACACAAATCCAGTGGACATGATTCCACCTCGATTCTGATGTTGATCCAGCTGCTCTCGAAAGTCTTTTAGTACACCACGTGCAGGCTGAACATATCTGAGTTTATCTGGTACCGTGAAAATGGAATGATAGTTAATGAGACAAAGCATCAGGCAATGGTGTTAGGCGATTTCTTTTCCCGTTAAAAATTGTAAAAACATAAATAATTAGTTTATAGCCCTCTCCAGTGTTACGTACATAGCAGAGAACGAGGATTATCTTTCGACCTGCTAGATGAACAACTGAAAGACTATTTAACTATAAAGTCGGAAAATGTTCCACTTATTGGCAAAAGACAAATAAACTACAACAACTGACCTAAAATGGCTGGAAAATTCAAACTATTAGACCGCTTTCGATCAGAACTGTTCCGTAACTGCTGGTAAAATTCGGCCGTTTTGTTCGCAAGGCGTTAAATCTCAGAACCGTCAATTTATTATTTATCTCGGATTCCTGATATTCCCCCGCGTCAAACTGCAGATAAATAAACCCATCTTTATTGCCGAAAGTCGAGTTCAACCGTAAATAAATCAGTTGTGCTTACCTTTAAGATTTAGGCCTGGCCAACGTATGGCATGTCGAAAGATGGCACGTAACATTGAAAATAGCTGTAATATTCTCATAAGATTTCATCAATTAGTTTCCAAGAACACTCTTCGAAAACTTTATAGGCTGGTCTTCATAGTACCTTCAAAGCGGAGCTCAGCGAGCGCGCGGAGTTGGAGCACCATGGGTAAGAAAATATGGTAGCCCATCGATGCGAGAAATTTTGGTTTTGGTTATGACGTCACTGTTCGTACTAAGTACGCAGCACCAGAGGGCAATCACGAATGGCACACTCCAGGCAGTGTGAAGCCTGTGCTGCCGCCCGCGTTTGTTTGGCGGAAAGTTACACGGCCAACTGCGTTTTAGAAAAATCAAAACAGAAAAAATTTTGAAGACAGCAAAATACAAAGTCAAATTATGTATTCGGTGAATATGTTGACAAACGTGGAAAGAAGACCAAAAGAGAAAGAATTCAATAATTTAAAACTATGAACAACACGTGATTTTCTAGCTTGTTACTTCTATCTATTTAACGTCCTTACGCTTAATTAATTATTTGTGGTCAACTTAGTTTAATCGGGGAGGCCGAATCACGCATAAGTTTTCTAGTTTCTTTTCGGTCTCCTCGCCACCTTTTTCGGTGTAACTTAATTTAAACTATTTTATTGTGGCATTTTTATAATTTCTTTGTGTGGCAAAATAATTCAAATAAGAGAAAGCAGGCGACGAATAAGCGAAGTTCCGCTTGAAAAAGAGCGACTGAGAACACGAGCAAACAGGCGAAATATCAGTGATTATCGCGATCCTGGGGATCTTCCCATTACGCTGAGACGACGTCAATATAAAGTCGTATTGCCGTCTCAAAATGACGGTTTCCGATTGGCTCAAAGACTGTCACGTAAGCATGGAAGCACGGCACTTAAATGGGTTCGGCGCGCACATATCAAAATTTTACTTCTGTGAATGAACATGCGACGTTGGATGGTGTTGTTTATTTCTTTTCATTTGAGTTTACAAAGCTTCTGACTCTGTTCAAGGACCACTTATAATATTTTTTTTGTGGTGAACATGTACCATGATACAGCGGATACAACTTTTTTTCTTGAAGGTAAGCGAAAATTCGATGAAGAGAAATTTACTTAATAGACTTTCTTGAGTGTGAAAGCGGCCACGATAAATAACAATGAGCTTAAATTCCAATAAATTATGGCAAAAGGATCTGTTTCTTTTCTGATGTCTCTTATCTTTAGAAAAAATTGCTCCAAGAGCTCTGCTGCGTTCTCTTTCATGGATCAGGTCTGTTAATTTGATCTTCTTGTCGTAGCGCCGAACGGCAGACTCGGTAATTTTTACAGTATTCTTCACCGCGTGGTCTCTTTCAAATTTCTAAATCTCTACGGCATCTAAGCTAGGATAACAACGCTCTGTTTTCGTTTTTTGGCACTAGTATGGTTGCTCTTTTTATTCTTGCTTCTGGTTGTGAGGTTTATTCATCACTGTTTTCACGTTGTTGTTTTTGTCTCGGGGGTAACAAATTTTCAATAAAATTTGCTGGTAAAATGTTCAAACCTACTCAATGGTAGGTGCTTTATGGACTCTAACTTTTTGCATTTTCTTTGTTTTGACATAAAAATTAAAGCCAAAAATTCAAATAACCCGCCTCGAGAAAAATTTCGCGCACGGCTACAGTTTAACTGAAGTAAGGATTTCTCTTTTAATCAGCGCACGATTTGTACTTTATCCGTTTACTCTCTCCAACAAAATGTCAGTATCGCGATAAAAAACTAAATTCGATTTTGAATATATTTTCTCCCAACTAGCCGTCAATATAAAGTCGTATTGCCGTCTCAAAATCGAATTTAGTTTATACGAGCAACGGGAGAAACAGCAAGATAGAGCACGAGGAAAGAGACGAAATTATACGGAAGAGCAGCGGGAGAAAGGGCAAGAGAGAGCACGAGAAAAGAGGCGAACTTATGGCAACCAACAGCTGGAAAAACAAATCGACAGAGCACGAGAAAATTACTCTTTAATAGACGGCACATTATAAACAGATTTGTAAAGAATACCAGCCGTAAAGACAGAGTATTTTGCCGTTTAAATCGTCTCTGTGCACCTGCGGAAGTGGACTACTTTTTTTGTATTTGGTGTGACGCCACAAATTCATGCTCGCCGGTGCGTGTATTGATTATGCAGCGGTCGATCAGTTGTAATCCAGTGAACAAAACTCGATGCAAATATCACTTTGAGCATGAAGAAAACTATCGTAACTCGATAAATACCTGATCCTGTCCTAAATATTGACCTACAATGTACATAATGTTTAAATTATAGTTTTTGGGTCCCAGCTCCACTTGGAATGTCAGTTCTATTGAAACGGATTTTGTTTTTCGGTTTGAGTTTAAGAGGATACCTTGCTCCCCTGTGTAACAGTTAACATTGTTATTGTCATTGTTGGTGAGCAGTGTGCTGCATATGCACTTAAAATATATGCAAGTATTCCAGAAAGGATGAGGAATTTGTATGGTTAAGACTTACATAACTGAATGCTATTAAAAAAGAAATTGTGGATGCCGTTGGCCGAAGTGGTTAAAATAAGGGGATATTCCTCGATTGGGCAGGTGTGCCTGCATGTACGGGCTTGAGGAAAGTCACAAATGTTTTGTATCCGTAACTCACATACCAAGCCAAGCGTGGTTCTAGTAGCTATCTCTCTCGCATTTTACTGTAGGTGTTAACGTTATTTTCACTGTTAACACTGTGTTTTACTCAACATTAATATCCTATCAGAACTGAGAAGAGCATTCTTCAAGAGGCGGAAACACTAGCCAGGAGGCTTAAATGCGCTATAGAAAATGAAAATATCAGGTTAGTTTACCTGTAATTATTAGATGACACTAAGCAGCATAAATTATGTCCACAGAATATTTTGACTGCAAATGCCCTTAAGCTCGCGCGCGGACTGATGATGTGAGCTTGGGTAACAGGGTGCGTCAGCTGACGCAAGCTCATGAAAAGCAGCGAACAAGTCAACCATACAGCTCAAATTGAAGCCCTAGACTAGAAACAGAAGAGAGCCCTATCTGTAATAGTTCTATAAACTGAAATATTTGCTATTGGTGTCTTCAAAGATAACCGAGGTTGTAAATTTCATCCAATTTATTCGCACATACACACTGCCCACCCTCGTGCTCTTAAGTTTGCGGATGACCAAATAGCGATCTTGGCGAATGCAAACTTTAATAATAATAATAATAATAATAATAATAATATTAACAAATTTACAACCATCTCCTATTATATTTACAATGATTAAAAATTAGAAACTAACGCAATATGTACAAGTGACTTTCGGCTGCATTTTCTCGCCTTACCTTCGGTGAAATTTCCTAAAAGCTACCGAGTTTTCATATAATTTGCTCTAGTTAGGGCTCATTTTGACGCCAATTTATAAGACAAAACAAAATTGCAAAAAGCAAAGAATTTGCCTTTGTAACCTACCTTTTCTAGTTATTGAAAGATTTTCCAGGTGAGGTTCTGTCCACTGTTAAAATTTCAGAAGAATTCACCAAAGAACCCCAGTAAACTCAAGACTTAATACACACTGACAAACGCCTGTGTTTGAGGAGTGTTAACGCAAGGTTTAAATACATTATTTTATTAGGGAGGGTTCGAGAACACAGGTTTGTTCTTAATTATTACATTTTGGAGGATTTCATTGAATTGGTAGAAAGAAAACCGGGTTTCGATGTGTAACATAGCGCATTGTGTAATACTGTGTTGGAATAAGTAGCTGTCATTAATGTCGGTTACACTTCAATGAGTGACTTGATTTCCTTTGTGCCAGGGGCGCCGTGACATTGTTAAAACGCGGTGCAGACCCTAATCTCCTGGTCAGCGGACTTAGTGCTCTTCACATAGCTGTGGGACTCGATTCTCCTCTCAATCTCCACTTCACTCGCCTCCTACTAGACTACGGTGGTAATCCTGATATCCCATCTGATGGCGGCCTGACACCCATTCACGTGGCCGCCATGTGGAACCGTGTTAACTGTCTCAAACTTTTGATTCACCGAGGAGGAAACCCCTATCAGGAGGACATGGACGGCTTGAATGCATTCAAGCTAGCGGAGACTTTTGAAGTAGACACCTGCGCCGATACATCAGAATTCCTTGCAAAGCTTGATGATCGAATTTCTAAACAGCTCAATGAAGCTTCTTTCAGTTCAGTTTCGCTGAATTCTAACATCTCATTAAGAGGAAGTCCCTACCCCCATTCTCCTTGTATTGGCTGTAGCTTCCCAACAAATGGACTGGGAAAGAGAGCGTCAGTGAGAACAATTACTCGAAAATTGTCGCGTAATCTTCGGAGAGCTTCGGGCCACTTTCGTCGTGGTATTGGACGAATTCGTAGCTTGCTTAGCAGTTCCTCTGACAGTGACAGATGAAGGATTGCAACCCCAGGAACTTATTTTTTTAAAATTTGACAAAGCAGTTTTCAATATTATCAGTGGTATATTATTTTAACATAAAATTGTAATAGTTAATGAATATTTATTTTTATTGTATCGAGATTCTACTTGTAAATAAAATTTCCCATTGGATTATCTTAGTTCATCTGTAGTTTAAATGGTCAAAGGTCTTTCAATTACTAAATTCATGGAGCTCTAGGGATTTTTAAGGAAGTGGAATAAAACTGAATTTAGCGACCCCCTTTCACTTCTTCGAGCTATCTCATATCTCTAATAATGCAGCAGTCTATTCTCACTGCATACATAACTATCCCGTGGCACGGAGAAGAATAAACTACTTTGAATTCATTCGTGTAAGGGCCTGCGCGCTGGAGGTGTTATGAATGGCGACCCTCACTTTAAATATCTCAGTTTTATTGCCTTTTCGACAAGTTCAACGGAGTTCGGTGCGGGTGACGTGAAAGTTTCATATTGAGCCTCAACCGGCTGGATAGCCATATTTGCAATGTTTTTTGGCCTGGGGAGCTAGATATACAAATATTTTTTTTTAGTTTTGCCTGGAGATCCGGTTATGCAATGTTTTCATCAGTTTGGCCTGGAGAGCCAGTTGTGTAATGTTTTCTTGAGTTTGGCCTGGAGAGCCTATGGCAATAGTCGGGTTTATGTTGTCACTGAGTTAGGGTCTATTTAACAATTATTCCACGAGCGCGCGTTGGATATGAGATGATAGATAGCCAACGAGGCGCGTAGCGCCGAGTTGGCTATAATCATCTCATATCCAACAAGCGCAAGTGGAATAATTGTTTTATTAAAAACAACCGAGAAATATTGCTAGATCTTACTGATTTCGCTGTGCAAGAACGACCAGAAGGCAATTTAATGGTCGCCATTTCTCGGCCATGGTATAATTGCTCATATACCATGGCCGCTAAGCCAATCAAATCCCTCGAATTGCATTATACAATGATGCAGTTTTTAATAATTCTTATTATCCCATTTCTTAAAGAAGTTGGAGGACAAAATAAAACTGAACAAGTGAAAGCTGTTCGGTCTTGCGCTAATGCCCTTTCCACCCTTAGAAGGCATTTGAACAGACCAACAGAGCTCTTTGACCGCTTTGAAGATATGGAGCTCCTCGAAACCTTGGTGTGTTTGTCCAGAACTCAAGCCCACGAAAGGCTGAGGAATATGCGATAGTCCTTGACGAGGTGAAGGCCCGACAAACTTCCCTCGATTCTGTGCAGCTTCAACGCCTTATGCTTGGACTTGCGGAAGACACTTTGAGAGCTATAATGGCCAAAGAGGCGGCTTCAATTAAAAGGAATGCCCAAGGCTTCTCCCTCAGCATATCCCATCAGACGCCCTATGCGTCGGTCATCTCCGTATTCTGTCCAATGCTACAATTGCCGTGGCTGGGGCCATATTGCGCGTAATTGTAAGTCTGAGCGCCGTGGCACCCGCGGACATGGACGCCAGTGATTTCTTTCGTGTTTCGCCAATTTACTCTTCAGTCAGTTGAAGATGCGTTATCAATTTTCCGTTTTTGTTGTTGTTTAGTTTTGTTTCCTTTTTTTGGGATGGGCCTTATCCCATCTCTTTGTTGACCTTGGGGAGCCTCCTCAGTGTCTCAATTCCGGACCTGGGGCCTGTTTCTCGAAAGTCCCGGTAACTTACCGGGCCCGATAAGTGATTTTGGTGATAAATGTTTCTTCGCAGAAGTCTTATTTTGCTAGCTTTGAATACTAAATTTTAAAATCTTGTAACTGTATGACTGACATTGACTAAGTACCATGTCTATAATCACTGTGTAATCGGCGAAAAAACATTTAAAAATATACTTATCGGGCCCGATAAGTTACCGGGTCTTTCGAGAAACGGGCCCCTGGTTCGGAGCCTGGGGTCAACAGAGGGTAGGGATCCCTTGTAGGTTAATTTTTCTTTTTATTGGGCATTTGGTCCAATTTATCTTGGTTTCTTTTTGTGTTTTAGGCCAATTCTGCTCCTTTCGCTACAAGGTTGCGTTTTGCCCAAGACCATAAATTCGTTGGAGATATCCCTTTGCAGTCCATCACACGGGGAGCCCCTCCTTTTGTTGGCCCCTTGCCTCCTCCAGATCTGGTGGTCTCTAATCCGGGTCTGGCTAGAAATCTCGCTCATTTCCGCTTCTACGACCCAGCTTACTTCAGAGCTGGAAATATTCATTCAAAACTCCCCTATGTGGAAGAATCTTCTCAGAAATTCACCGTGTTCTGAAGTGACCGTTTGGAATTATTAGAGATGGAGTTCGTATCGACCATTTCTTCAAACCTTTCAAAGAAAATTTTAAACGACAGTTTTATGACTCAAGTTTTCCTCCTTCAGTAAACATTAAGAATTCTCCTAGCTGTGTCAAGTTCTACGAGTTTATTTGCGACACTGTTATACAGTGGGTAACCACGGGTGTTATAACATTTTGGGACCTGTGGAAAGCGTAGTTACCCCGCATTTGGTTTTACCGCTTACAGTTGAGCCCACGAAACCCCGATTATGTCACGACGAGCGATTTCTGAATTTATGGATAAGTGGCTTTCCTTTCAAACTCGACCATCTCTATGATTTGCCCAGATATGTCCTTCCTCACCACTTCCAAACCGCCTTTGATGATAAGAATGGCTATCAACATGTGCTGTTTCATCTTTCATCTCAAACATATTTTGGTTTTGAGTGGCAAAGCTTCTATTTTACTTTTCGTACTCTTCCGTTCGGGTAGAAGGCCAGCACCTTCATTTATCATAAGCTGGGTCTTGCAGTTTCAGGCGTCGTAAGGTTATCGAGGCGGGCTACTTTACCCGTGTTGATAAACCGCAGTCGACTCCATCTACTTTGGTTCGTTTTTTGGGCTTCATATGCAATTCTGTACATCAGGCCTTTCTTATCCCTTCCGATAAGAGGGTCAATTTTGCGTCTTTGAGAGAAAGAATCCTTTCTTCTCCTTTTGTTACCCTAAGACACTTCAGCGTTTTTTGGGAAAAGCTGTTTCCTTCAGTCTTGCCATTCCAGTGTGTAAATTATATGTTCGTGAGGTTTTCAAGGCTATATCCAGTCTCTCTGGATCCTCTCGACTATCTATGAAAGTAGAAACTGGCCTTCGAGCAGAGATTGAGTACTGGTGGTTCCTTGACAACTGGAAAGATTGCCTTAAGTGGAGAACTGAGCACCACGCCGCCGTACCTCTTTACTGTGATCCTCTCTTCACTCGACTTATTAGCTACTTAATAGTCATCCGAAGGTAATTTGATAATTTTCGAAGCCGTGTCGACGACCGCTGAATGCCCTGATGTCAGGCAGGCTGGCTGAAAAAAGTAGGTGAGTTATATATCATGTTATGCAAGAAAACAACCCACATAAATGTTGAGCTCCCGTTGTTGAGCTGCAAATGCAGAGATTTCGGCATTTGTCGATGTCTTTTGATTGAAAACTTTTTGTAAAATGAGTAAAAGAATACTTATCCTTTGGAAGTAAAACATTATATGCATCTTAGCATCACAGCGCTTGTTTCTGATGTAGATAACAGGCATTCTAGAATCATCAATAAAGATGGCCGCCCCGAAAACTAACCCGAAAATATCGGGAGGCAACTCGGGACAATTTCGGGTTTTTTGAGAAACACTTTTCGGGACCCGAGAAAAACACCCGAGAAGCGCCCCGAAATGTTTTCGGGCCCGAGAAGTTCTCGGGAGTTTTGAGAAACGCACGCCAGGTTCCTCCAGGTTCCCGAGCCAACGCGTTGTTAAATGAACGTTAAATCCCGGCTTTGTCCCGGGGATCGGGGGGCCGGGATTTCAATTGACTGATGCATAAAGCTATCGATCTTAGTAAACATCGCGCAGAATGCCTGGACATCATTAATTATTCATAACCGGTGAAGCGGCAAATTTGAATGCGTGCGTGCCGTGAAATGGCCTGAATAAGAGAAGAAAGGGCCCAAATTAGCCCACTAGGGTTGATAAAACTTACTTTTCGGATTTCCTGGAGTTAGAACTTTGACTTTCACGCGCGGCTTTTTGAAGACGAAGGTTGTATCTTCAATTAAAGCCGAAAAGTAAGTGGATATAGAAGTTGTAAGGATTCGCTTTTTGCGTTTAAAAATGGACAAAAATAGGCCATTTTTTGTATGGGGGCCGTTTTCAGAAGCGATTTTCTGACAATCCAAACGGCCTTTCAAATTTTCACGCACGGCAAATGAAAGATGGGTCTTTTCTGAAACAAAACCCGTTTCAACTTTGAAAATAGGTCAACAGGAACCATTCGCCTTTTGAGTTTGAAAACTAGCTGTTGGAGTTCCGTTTGAAAATGGCGCGTCTTGGGTTGAAGAGCTATTGTTATAAGCACAGGTCTGCATAACAATAGATGTCAAAACTAACAATAGCCTATTCAAGAAAACCAGTTGACTGTAAAATATTCCAACTAACGCGAATTTTAAAAGTGTTCATGTTGGCACAGCTGGTTCATTCGAAAACCCGTCAAGCAAAGAACCAGGAAAACGAAAACGTAAGCGATGGGGAGCTCTTTTCAGAGCTACTTCGAAAACCCGATCCACCCGCTGTTAATCAATATTGTACCTCCTTTTGTAAACGAAAACAGCCCTATATTTCACTTCGAACTAAACAGCGAGGCAGTTTGGAGATGAAAGAAGTTTGTGGACAACCCAGCAAAGTGTTTGCAATTCCACAATCGAGCCGATTCTGTCTCTCGGCTACCCGATTAGCGCAATCTGCTCGGGAGCGTGTTGGAAGTGCGTTGTTCTGTAACACTGGTACCATCAATAGCTTGTAGCTTTTAACGTTTCTTAGCAGAATGTTCTAGTTAAAGCGGCTTCTCTTTTTTTCACAACAAAGAGAATGGTATACGAGTGTACGCGCGCGCTAACTTTTTTCAATAATAAGTAACTTAAGATTTTCGCACGACCAGGCGGCGTTCAAGTTATCGTAGGTTCGAATGATTTTTTCTTTTTTTTGCCGTGGCTTAGCGGAAGGTAAGAGTTGCCCTATGCAAAAAATAGTGTGAAGCTGATCAATCGGTCTTGAAAAACCCCTCCATCTGTTAGACTAATGAAAGTCAAAATACACAGTGCGAAGGTGCGATATTAGAAAACAATAGAAAGAGCATAAGTTCATCAGGCCTTTGTCTTTTAGCTCCGCTCCGACAAGTTGATGAACTAAACGGTATTCCCTGCGGAGCGGTGCGTGCGTAAATTTGGACCAATGACAGTCATTCAGTTTACGCTTCACCGCTAATATTACAGATCTATAATTTTTGCCGTGCAGTAAGTAAATGTCCCAAGAACAATAGGCATTCTGCGCGATGTATAGTCAGCATGATACATAATAGCATTTAAAGCAAGGCTTTTATTTTATCCACGATTCATTCATTCAAAAGCTGTTAACATTTAGAAAAGAATTTTGCCAAAGATCACATTTAAACAATTATCTTTTCTTGGTTATTAACGGCTGTATTGTTTACAAACAGCTTGGAGTTCGTTTCTGCTTCCTGATCACTGCAAAACAAAGAAAATATCGTTACAATTCTAGTATTTTAGAAAATATCATTCTACATGTAAATATTCAGTGCAATAGACGCAAAACTAAAAGTAACTTGGTATGATGTGTAAACCCACTCACCCCATCCTTTCCAGTGTGGAATTCGGCTTTTTATTAAGTTGACATTTCCTGTGTTGAACTCCAGAGTCAAGAGCATCTTCAGCGAATCTTAACAAGCCGTCCTTTTCATCCTAAATCAAATGTTCAGCTGTTATTATGTCCGGTCATAATATATAGTTACCATAGCGCTTTAAATCAGCTTCTCTTCATATAGCACTTGCACGCCTAGTCAGGTCGAACCTCAATGCCTAATTTACTGAGCTGGGTAGATGAAAACCGCTATAACAGTTTTAGTTTTACAAACCATCTATCTATTCCAAGGCCAATGGGAGACTGAAAATGGCTGAAAAAGAATCGACATACCACAGCTTTAATTAAGGACGATGCCTTCTTTTGTTACTGCGCACATGTTCTGCGCATCTCAAGATACTCGGGTTTCCTATGGGTGGTGTCTACCAAAAGAGGGATATTTTTGCGCGGTTTAAAACTATACGGAGAAAGTAGAACTTAGCAAGTACTCTTGGTATCCAAAACGAAAATTGGGCGTAACCGTGCATTTTTCAGAGATAGTAAAGCTTTAATTAACAGTGCATTGACAGACTGAAATTCCCTTCCAGAAGACATGAGATGTTTACCTTTTGATGCTTTTAAAATTTCATTACTAAAAAATTTTAAATATCAATAAGTTTTTTTCTTAGTGTGACAGTTCTTAGTTCATCCATTTTTAATATTTTTAATATTTTGTCATTTTTTTTTTTATGCAGTGCCCTATTGAAAACCACATTATGTGATATAGGCCATCTGTAAAAAGAACGTTTCTTATTCTTATTCTTATTCTTAATCTGGGAAAAAAAGGCCATACAGTGCTTTGTATTTCAGCACTTTTAAACAATATTGTGGCTGAATTATCTCTAAAAATATGCACGGTTACCCCCAATTTTCTTTTTGATCTGCTTTTCCCGCATAGTCATAAACTGCGCAAAAATACTTCTGTGTTAGTGGGCACCGGCCTTGAATGGTGGAGATGACTAGCGGGATGAGTAAAGAGTTTTAGCACATTTTTGCAATTCTTCTAAAATAAATTCAACTTTGAATCAAAGTAAAAGGGAATATGATTATATAAAAAAGGAACAAGATATCTCAAACATGTGCCTAAAACAGTGTAATACAAAAATACGCCGCGCTTTGTTTAGGAAAGTTTTGTGATTGTGACTGAATATTTTAGTTCACCTCAAGTTCATAAATCTCCTCTAAGAGAGTTCTGATCAGCGCCATTCTCCCAGTGGTCATATTCTGATCAACCTAAAATTTGAATAGGTAATCAGTTACAACTGGCCAGTGTTATGCTGCTTTGTACATGCCTTGGAACTTTACGGTGAAGGAGGAGTCACTCTATACCTAATTAACATTCAACCGTGACATTTATAATTGAACAGTATGTCGAAATTACAATGGCCCAGTAGGGTCACAGTCCAGTTTTAATTTACTTTTTCAAAGTCCACACCGGGTAGATTTTCATCGCGGCTATCTGGTCTTTCGAACCGAATGAGGCATGGCAGTAGCGGCAAGGGCAGGTCAAACAAGAAGCGGAATATTGAGAAGCAGCGTAGAGTGTAAGTAAGATGGATGCATTATAAAAAATTTAGAAAACATTTGCTCTTGTTCGACAAAAATTTGGCGGTGGGATCGCTCTATAGCATGCCAATACAGAAACCACTGAAGGCGGAAGAGCTTGTGGAGAGAGCTTGCCCGTTGTTTTTCCCGGGTGGAAAGAACAATTTTGCTGGTCATATAGAAAAAATGAACAAATGGAGTGTCAATATTCCATTTGCTGACGAAGGCTACCTGAAGAGTAATGGATTTTGTCCTCGCTGACGTCGTCCTACAGTTATTTTTGCCTACGCACCCAACCACATCTCACGGGTGATGAATTTGAGGGCGGCGAATACTAGGAGGCCACGAGCACGGAGAACGCGTAAAGTTTGTCACAGTATCAGTTAACGTATGTGCTGCTAAATCTGACGACAGGGTTGTGTGCAATGTATTTAGTTGTTCCTTGACTAAACTATTCGGGCAAGTTATTTAAACAGAGTCTAACTTCAATCAGTGGGCCTCCAAATCTGTTTATAATTGGTTTATTTTAAGTAGATAAATAGTTTCTAGTCTAGGATGCAAGCCTCCTTGTTACCTCCTTGTTACAATTAGATATGATTGCTGGCAAAATTGAAAATGGCTTAGAACGTGGTTTTGTTAAACACCATCTAAACTGTCTCTTAATAACTGACCCTTCGTGTCTGGAAACTCTTTTCCAAACAATTAACAATTATTGGACGAGGTTGAGCAAAATATCGTGATCTGTCAGTGGTGGGCAGATCAATTATTTGCCGAAGCCGAGGGCTGAGGCAAATAATTGATGTCCGAGACACTGACAAATCACGATATTTTAGTTCAATAATTGTGTTGTCATTCGATCACCGAGTTTGTTTTTCATAGGTTTTGCTGTAAAGCCCGCCATTTTTTTTTCAGCGCAAAATTTCTCAGAACAGTTGCTAACTTTCGATGACACGGGTGACTCTACGTCTATCTTTCTTTCTTTCTTTCTTTCTTTGAGATGCTCTCAAAAGATGTTGAGGGCAGCTTTTGTTGCTTTTTTAGTATTCTCACTGTTCTTTTGATCAACTCAGGAAAGCGATCTGCCATTTTTACACAATAACGCATGAGCAGAATTTTTATTTGCAGAAAAACACAGTTGGACAGTATTGCGTATGAGCAGACCATTATTTGAGGGAGTTATTTGCAGGTCACGTGGTTTGCTCTCGGCCAATGAAAAGGAAGAAAAAATGCATCAAATGATGATAATAGTTATTGATTTAGTTATTGATTAGTCGTCGATAACAATTTGCCTCGTCTGTGGAGGCCATTACCGACTTCTTTTAAGTTCGCCTACAAGTTGTCTAAGTCAAGTAGTTCAAATCCTGAAAGTTTAGTTGTAAAGAGTCGTCTAGATTTCGAGATAATCACGTTATTTAAAATGAAGACCTTTCCGTCACTTGGAAACCCAACGAAAAAATAAAATGTGATCATAGATTGAAAAGTGGTGTAGTTTGGGGGGAAGCGAAACAATTGCCTTCTGTGCGAAATTTTGATTGGAAAAGATGCACTCCAAGGCAAGGGGAACTGTTGCGAGCCACCTTAAGTTTATTTCATTTATGCTTGGTATTAATATTTAGCGTTATTGGAGATACAGCAGCTAGAATGGTTTACGCTTACTCGGTACCCTCCGTGATTGGTTGGCAAATTCGCGCCACTTTTTCAGGCTAAGAGAAGCAAAACCAGCTTATACGCATTCCCCCCCTCCTCCCCTTGGTGCCGGTAAATGTATTTGCTTTTAATTCTGTTTGGTTCAGTGCGCTGTTTGCATCTGTTGTGACTGGGCAGAGTAATTGCATTGGTTTTGGTCTTACGTCACTCAACTAAAAACCGCTTTAACAAATTTTCTCCCTTGTTAGCAAAACCTTTAAATCATTTTTTTTTAATAAACGGAGATAAAAAAAATGCAAAATACAACAACAAAGTTTTAGGATTAATAATATACTGGAACTCTTTTGGCAACACCATATTAGCAACCAAAACATCAGTAGTATTAGGCATTAAGATTATTTCCTTTTAAGGCCGTAGTATGCGTACTTACCTTGTTCTCAACTTGAAGAACATTACATTCCAGCCTTTTCATATTTTCCGCAACATTGTTGATCTTTTTATTCAGGTCTTCATGATGTGACCACAAAGAATTTGTCATATCTGAACTTTCCTCTCCCTGATGTTTTGTCACCTCGAGGCTTGAATTAATTTCCTCAATTCGTTTGTTTGTTTCTCTTAAACATGACATAAGAACAGAAATACGACTCTATGAAGAAATAAAAAGGAACATACATCTGTTTTGTTACTAAAGAAGAAACCATACTGAAAGTCATATTCAAGCGAGTCAGTCAGGATCACCCAGCGGCTCGTTTTGGTAGAGTATGTATTCGGAAAGCCTTAGCAACCTCTGAACATCCAGACTTAATAAAGCGGATGAAACTGGACTTGAATTTTTTTCACCTCAAATTAAGGTGACTCGACCCAGTTATTTTTTGGCGGTACAACCCTACTCTGAAACTCTCTGGTATCCCCACCTTCACTTTTATCGTAAGTGTAACACATACAATGGATAACATATAGATCAATCTACAATATAGCAAAAAAAAAATTGGCGATCGGAGTAAATGTCACGTGGTTATAGTGCCACGCCCCTTTGAGGTCTGAGTCGAAATTCTGCTGTTGCCGGCTTTTTTTCGTAAAAATCTCTCGGCTGCACATAGTGCGCATTAGTGCCTTGCGCTGAGCAGAGTTTCAACAAAATCGTAAAGACCCAATTCGAGAAATTTAGCGCTTTCCGAATTTAGGTCATAATTTATGTAAAAATGATAAGCAAACTTTACACGATTATATCTAATGAACTATGAGATTTATTTCTTTATTTTGGGGATCTTTATTACAGATGGGTCCTTGCAAGTCAGCAAAAAGCTTTAGGGCCTTGTAAATGCGCGCGATTTCGAGCAATGCAAACATATAGAAATTATAGTTTTAGCTATTTGTTGACGCTTGTCAGCGTTTCAGAGTCCTTCTCACAAAAAAAGGACTTTCTTAAAAATTCGTAGTTTTTTTTCCTTCAAATGTTTTCAGGGCCACAATTGTTTAACTTACTACCCGGATTCTGAATTTCATGGTCATTAAAAACCTGTGACATTATCTCCCAAAAGCCCAAACTTGAGTAAACATTGAAGATATTTAGCGTTTTGGCTGAGTTTGTGCTTTGGGAGTTTTCTATTGTTTCGAGTTTGTCATGATACAGCATACTTGTTCCGGCACGCGTGCAATGACCACGCTTGCCTGACTTCCGAATGCACTCATTGGACATTGCACGCGTGCTGAACAAGAATGCTGTATCATGACAGACTAGAAACAATAGAAGCTTCAAAGTAGGGTGGTACCGCCAAAAAATAACTGGGTCGAGTCACCTTAACTCGTAACACTGAAAATCATTATTAAGTTCGTTTAATTATTGGAAGGAAAACAACTCGTTTAAAGTGCAAACTAAACGCATCTAACATTTTTGGAAACAAAAACACTAAACAACAGCTCCGAAATTCAAAAGATAAGGTTCCATATGTTAAAACGTTTTAGCTACAAGCAGATTACAATGCGTTAGCTTAAAATTAATTATGATTTGCTGAAACGAGCTGTATTTCAGCTTAATTTTGATATACCTACATGTGTAGGCAGGTATTACAGTTTTCATAACTACCTATGAGAAAACGAAGTTCAGTGCTGCGGAGTGATTCGGAATTACGAAATTCAAGAACTTAGCTGTAAGCTACGAAAGCCGAGGAGGGACTTCGGACTTCTGACTTCCGACTTCGGACTTCTGACTTCCGACTTCCGACTTCCGACTTCCGACTTCCGACTTCCGACTTCCGACTTTCGACTTCCGACTTCTGACTTCCGACTTCTGACTTCCGACTTCCGACTTCCGACTTCCGACTTCTGACTTCCGACTTCCGACTTCGGACTTCTGACTTCCGACTTCCGACTTCCGACTTCCAATTTCGGACCTCTGACTTCCGACTTCCGACTTCCGACTTCCGACTTCCGACTTCCAACTTTTTTTTTATTTTTAATTTTTTTAAATTTTTTTTAAATTTTTTTAAATTTTTTGTTTAAATAAACTCTAGTGAGCAGCACACAGCAACTACGAAAGCCGAGAAGGGACTTCCGACTTCCGACTTCGGACTTCCGACTTCCGACTTCCGACTTCTAACTTCCGACTTCCGACTTCCGACTTCCGACTTCCGACTTCCGACTTCCGACTTCCGACTTCTAACTTCCGACTTCCGACTTCCGACTTCCGACTTCCGACTTCCGACTTCCGACTTCCGACTTCCGACTTCTGACTTCCGACTTCCGACTTCCGACTTCCGCAAACCATTTCGAACCATCGTGAACCATTTTGTGCACTGTGGCTAAGTCAAAGAAGGCAAAGGTCATTAAAATGGATGAGGAGGTAAGGCAATTTATTTCAAGGAGAGTATAGGAAGAGGAGACTTTGTTTTTTTTACAAATACTTGAAATGACGCGCCTCTGGTGCGATTACAACATGATTACAATGATCATAGTTTTGAAACATGGCGGCTTGGTGACTACAGATCAGTAGTTCAATGTCAGGGGTATAGAATTGTAAAATCTGATACTCGCCGAGACGCTGAGACCCTCAACTAAAATTTGTGACCGAGAGTTAGACTATTCAGTTTGTTTAAATCCGAGACAGAGACTTCGCGATTCAAAAATACAAGCGCGGAACCACCGAAAGGCCGTGATCTAGCTAGAAATCGAGCGCGAGACTTTTACAGCACTCTGTGCCTCCTACTAGAAATTATTTCCTGATGAATGGAAACTGGTTGGTTTTCTGTTAAATTTATAACTTTAAGTAGACAATCAGTCACAGGTATCATAAAACTACTTAATATCCGGCGGGCAGCACACGCCTTTTGTTGAAGTTTTGAAGGTCACGCGCTCTTCATTTAGCTTTAATAATAGCTAGATTTATAGCTATTTGTTGTGTTCTCGACAGGCAAAATACGGTAATTTACGAGCAAAATTGATCGAAACCTACATGTTTCACAGTTGAACCGTTTATTACGATTATTCTTTGTTTTGTTGCTGTTAAGTTGTTTATGGTGGTTTGCGAGACTCTCAAATTTTAAAATTTCACATTCCTAGACCTTTTACAAACTCGAGACCGACAATGTTTATTTCAAAAAACTAAATAAAAGGTTACAGAATTCTCTCGCTTGTCGACTTCCTCGCTCAGTGCTCGTGATTTTTTCTTTCTTGACCGATCTGAACCGGTTACAATGTCTCATCACAATGTCTCATCACCGCTTTAAAGTCACGCCGTTTCCAAGTCACGCCATTTCCGGTCCGACAGTTTTGAGATTCGCCGGACCATTCAGTTTTCAGGATGAAGAGAAGGGAAAAAATAGAATGCATCACAAAATTAATGTAGTATCGAAGTCATGCCAATCATCTGAATCAAATTTTTCATCGAAATGTGATTTGAACAAAAATGGTTCTGCTGGGTCCGTGTTCAAACTAATTAGTTTTGATTCCTTAGAGATAAATAAATAGGAATTCTTTTGTTCTGGAAATTTTCTTATTCTTAAGTAGTCACAATTGCAATACTGTAATACATTAATTTTGTGATCTCACTAGCATTTTCAATAATCCTCTATTCAAGAAACGGCTGTACCAAATAAATTGTAACTGTAATAAATCATACTTCTTCTGTGGTATATTTTGCTTCTTTCTGTGAGACATTATCACTGTTTAAAATTAAATGCCCCTCTCCTTATCCCTACAAATACTGCAGTACCACCTTTTAGTACTAGCAACATTTTCAAGTCCCTATAATTCTGGCTTTAATTCCTTTGTTAATGATGTGTGAAATCGTGCAGCGTATCAGTAAAGGCTATCAACTGTATGCCCCACTATCTGTGTATGAATTTGTACATTCAAGGCCAGCATTTATGGTGTAGCAGGATGGGGACAGAGCATTTTATTGTTGATAGGGGTGTGGGCTGGGCAGTTACATGTACTAAACAAATTAGTGCACAAGAGAAGTACAAGAAAAAATCCGGCCACAGGGAATCCAGAGATAAGTTTGAAGAAGTGGGAAACGTTCTTGTCAACATTGAGAGTACCAAAAACGTTGCCTCTCCCCCCCCCCCCCTCCTCAACCTGGATCAACCAATAGTAGATGAATTAATTATGGATATTTTCTTGCAGCTTGTAATTTTCCTGGACGAAAATTTTCCAGAGTTAAAACAAGTGTTTGAGCAGCATAAGGTAATTTATTGTAAGCTTTTTATGACACTGATGTCTTGGTTAAAATAACACTTAATGATCATAGGGCATGAAATATACATTCCAGCACTAAAAAAGGAACCGTATTTAAAGAAATACACCATCTAAAAAGTGGGAAGGGTTAGAGAAGGAGGAGGGATGTACCTAGATTTTTATATCATGATGTGCCAAAAAGGTGAGGGTTGCATGGAATCAAGCGACCTTTAATCTCGGCCACAACTGACTGGGACACTTGGTGCTCAATAGGCCTCCTCCCCTTTATTCTCAGCTAAGTGGATTAGTTGCAAATGGTTGAGATTGTTGGTTAAGATCAGTATCGTGAATGTGGAATTGAATAAGCTTTACGACAGGTTACAAATTTATGACGATTATTTCCCTACGAAAAGTAGTTCTCGGAAATACAGCATTTAATCCAGAGCTATTTTTGTTTGATTTTCATGAATCATAGAATTAACTGAATTTAACTTCTCCAGATAAGTACTCCTTTGCGCAGTTTGAGCAAGGGTGGAATATGTATTTTGTTCCAATACCAAAACAATTAAACCACAGCTTTATTATTGCATTTCTTTCGCCAGGTGTACAGTATGCGGGCCGTGAAAATGATCTCCGATGCACAATTTGAAAAAATGGGCTTAGCTATCGGACAAATAGCTATGTTGAAGGCATTAATGAAGGACAAACCGACCGAGGGTACGTTAACTTCAATTCTGTTCACTCACAAGCACTTAATAAACATTTTAGAGGATCCATCTTAAAATGAGTGAGCATAAGGAGGAATTACATAGTAGGCCCTTTTCAGGATGTGCTCATTACGTATTTGACAGAAATGGAAGGAGTAAGTTTTGATTGTTGTCGTTGGAGTTGTTAAGATCACTTCTCATACGACTGGTTTTTTTTGTGTGTGTGTCTTTGTTTTTTGCCCTGAAATTCTCCAAGTTTGTTCATGTCTCGATCTCGGACCGCCAAAACTGAAATAAACTGAATACTTATCATTGAAGTTTGTGACACCAAAAGAATGTTATTGATATATTGATTGATATCTTTCTTCATATACATTTCACAAAAATGTTTTATTATACGCAAAATTAATTTCAAACATTTCTTATACAATGTATCAATTATTTTTTGACAGTGGAGAGAGAAGAACGAATTGAACAGCTGGTCAAAAAAATTAGAGCGGAAAGAGAAAACAAGGCAGGAAAACAAAAAGTGAAGACTTCCAAACCTGCAGTGACAACAAAAAAATCAGCGAGGGAGAAACAGCGCAAGATGTATATAGGTTGGCTCCACCGATCTAGCAACGATTCACGATACAAGCAAATTAAAACAAAGGACGGCGGAGGTGTTCGGGATTTTAGTTACGTTGATGATGATCAGATCACTGTTGAGTCCCTCAAGACGAAGGCTATTAAGTTCTTCTTCCCTGGAGGAGTCTCCAAGTATGGTTCCATTGAGGATATGCAGCTGGCGTTGAGAAATTATGCACAGGAGACCATTACAAGTTTTCTAGATATCGATGAAAAACAATGTACATTTCAAGAGTATTTGAAGTCACGTGGTCTTTTTGCTAGCAAATGCCCTGTCTACCTTATGTCAACGTTAACAGGTGGGGATGAAAATCCTGGCCTAGTACCCGCAAGTTTAGAGGAAGCTGAAGAGGCATCGTCATCACCGTCAGGCGTGTTTATGGGGTGTAGCAGAACACAACTCTCAGAGGAATTTGATAGTCTTCAGATGACGACCAGTACACCAAACAGGCTCGTGTCAAGAAGTCAAACCCCTCTCTACGGTATAGCTTTAAAAGAAGACAAAGGAACTGTTTGCACCGTAGAAAATGTGGGCGATCATCGCCTTCTTATAACTTATGAATCTGTCACAGAATCCTCGTATTCAGAAGTCACCATCAAATCAGTGATATTTACAAGGGAACAGTGCTATGAAACTCAGTGCTTTTCAGAACCGTTTACCAGGGACACTGCGTTAGATGAATATGATCCCCTAGAGAACGGGTTTACCGTTGTTGGCATTTCAAAAGGTGAAACTTGCTTCCTCGACAAGATTTACGGATCTATGCAGTTGTCAAATGATCAAGGTGATGAGGAGTTCAAGTACGACTTTCCTCAGGTTGCTCTTGAGCATTCTAGTGGTCTTATTCTCCACCCACCGTCGGAAATCTGGGGGTACGATGGCAACCAACTAATTATTGGAGTAGTGGCGTCGTGCCACATGGATAACCACGCGCGCTATGTCTGGTATCGGAACGGATCCAAGCTTAAAGAAGGACGTACATTGTGTTGCCTACCAGTAAATGAGCCCGGAAGTTATAGTGTAGAGGTGCTCCATGGAGAACAAAGAGAAGTTTCTGAGACAGTTGTGATACGCCCCTTAAGCGAGTCAGCAGCGAAAGTTCGAAGCGAAGCTACAACTGAAGGTAAAGGTGATGAGACCGGCCAACAATTACAACAGACCAATAGTTTAGCAGTTCCAGTGGTAGATAAAGAGGAGATTGTCTTCTCCTCTAAAGATGAAATCGGGCGCGGTTCGTTTGGTGTCGTATACAAAGCGTCATGGGCAGGAACCAATGTGGCTGTCAAAGTTATGAAAATTAGGAATGCCAAACGTCTGCAGTCTGTCATTGAAACAGAAGTTCGCGTCCATGCAATGATTCGCCACCCGAACATCGTTCAAATTATGGCTGTGTCTATTTTGAAGAATTCCATCTACATAGTTGCGGAGTATATTGAGGGTCTTAATTTAGACGAATTACTTTTTGGCGAGGATGACGACGCGAAAACATTTACCATTGAAAGCTGTGACAAGGTAAATGTTGGGAAGCAGATTTGTCAGGCGGTTGCATATTTGCACAATTTGAAACCCGCTGTACTGCACAGGGACATAAAGCCTGCAAATGTGCTAGTGGCTAAAGAGTCACACATCACCAAACTGTGCGACATGGGATTGAGCAAGGTCAAGTCAGCACAGTCTCTAAGTCAGACTGGTACAGTCACCTCTGCAATCCAAGGAAGTCCGAGTTACATGGCCCCAGAATGCCTACTAGAGAAGAAGAAGGCTACAACCTATTCAGATGTCTGGTCCCTAGCTTGTACGTTGGTGGAACTTTTCACTGAACGCGACTGCTGGTCAGATTTGATGGAACTGGAGAACAAAGCCATAGCTAGAGAAGATCGCGATGATACTACTCATGAGGTTAATTCGCTAATTGCTCTCATGAAGAGAAAAGAGTCTCCGCGCGTATTAGAAATGCTTCCAAACACTATCGATGCCTCCGTGCAGCACATTCTTGCAGATTGTTTTCAATATGACATTGCCCAGAGGCCTCGTGCCATTGACATCGTCAATGCATTACTCCAGTAGCCAGACCTAACTTAGTATCAAGGGTTTTCCCTGTTCCGTTCTATTAGCGTTTTAAGTAGATCAACGGTGCTGGAATGTATGACGTGTTTAACTGAAGTTTGTTTGTGTCTTTAAATTACTTTTCAACAAAAAATGTTCTTTTGCTGTGTCTTAGAGGTGTGAAAAAAGGTTCTTACCTTCACAAACGGGTAGACGAACGGACAGGGAAAACTCTTTAACAACCTCTTAAAAAAGCCCTTTTCCTGTGAAACAATCGTTGGCTGCCGAAAGGCCGGAATCTGTTGCAAGGAAATATTTTCGAGGCAATAAATCCACGCAGAACTGGCTCCAACGCAGAGTTCGATGTCAAGACTATACCTCGAGTAAAGTGAAAGCATAACCAAGCAAAATCTGACAAAGTTTACAATATATTTGTAGTTAAACCTAAAAAGGTGAAGTGACGCAGATTGCATCATATCTTGATGAGTTGGATTGCAAATACTCATTTCATTTTGATCTTACACAGTTTACGCCCAAATGAATTGAAGCAGGTTGTGTTTTGGGGTTACTGATCATAAAATAAACACTTCGTAGTTCTACTTTGATTTTTTATATTTTTATTGATCAACTAATAACCCAAATAACAATAAATCCTCCCGTTACAATGGAAAGAAAATCACCGAGACGATGAGGAATATCCGATAAGGGCCAATTTCTCGCAATAAACGTTCCGGTAATTTTTTACCATTTTTCGGGCCCGGAAAGCTATTTTATGTGCATGATGTTTCAGACAAATTTTGCTTTGTTAGAAAGCTAGGCAATAGAGCATATAGTTCTGCTGAGTGGGCTAAAAGCAGCTCCATCGTTAATTAGATACGGATTTTAAAATATAGCCCTCCACTCTCAAACCTTATTGGGGGTTTCGAGAAACGGACCCCCTAAAACGGACGACGACAACAACAGTTATGAACAAGAAATCGTAAATGTTGTGTTACTTCTTGTTTATCGTATTACAAAGCGGAAGATGTTCTGAATGAGAGGATAACAGGGAGAGAGAACTAAAGTTCAAGTTACACGTTTTAGGTAACTAAGGCATGTTGGTGTTTCTTTTAATGTTAAAGCAGATAGAGGGGTGATGCTAAATATCTTAATTAATATGGTAGCTAATCTCGTACCCTGATCTCAGTCGGTTCGAGAATGTCGAAATGTGGGAGATCTGGGTACGAGATTATATGGTAGCAAGAGCATAGTTGAACTGAGTTCAACTTCAGAAGATTACTTAGTCACTGTTGTTTTCCGGTATGTCTCCATATTACATTAATGTGAAATCGATTTCTCTCAAAAAAGCAGGCGTTTTATGCTACATATACAATGGCATCGTTGCTGCCTGCTCCAAGCATGATTGCAAAATTAATATGAACAATAACTAGTGACATTCTTTAACGTCAACTGAACCTTGGCTTTGATACTAAATAAACATTAATTTTAAACGCTGTAATCTTTTTTTATCAGCTTCTAGTAGTTTTTCAAAATGTTTGTTATCTCGCAGTATAATGCAAGAGCTTCTCTCTCATCTGAAGGAGGCACATAATTTGGTTTGATTAAACGCACTAACTCCTCCAAATCTTCACTGTAATCTTGACAATTTTCAGCATACATTTCTCTACATGCGTTGACATCGTCAATGTTGACATCTATCATATAGTTGTGTGATCCGTATATCTCTGGTGTGAAAAACATAATGTCGGGTTTGCCTCCCTCTACTTCGCATCGCTTTTGTTTCTGAATGTTATGAGAGTTCCACAGTTCTGTTGCGAGATACAATTCTTTGCGTAAAATAGGTAAGAAGCAAAATTTTAAGCACTCCTTATTCAGGTGGTTGGCCGTGTAAAGCCCAGCGTCACGTAGATCCTTAAAGAGATTTACCCACCATCCCCCTCCTCCCTCTCGAAACTTAGACCACCAAGCTTCTATTCGTTGATTTCCACTACTTTCGCCCTCAACAAAGCTTTTACTTCCAGCGAAGTCATCATCGTTATTCCATCGAAAGAACTGTTGAAGGGTGCCAATGACTACATTCTCTGTGCCTTTATCACTACGTAATCTTCTCGGAACACCTCCAAGTTGTTCGATAGTATTGAGGTTGTGCGAAGCAATGACTCTCGGGTTCTTGTTAGTTGAGTTGACTTCCAGCCATAAAATACGCCTAGAAAAGCCGTCCACTGCTCCATGGATAAAAATACAAAACGGAGCAAGTTTATCCCAGCCATCAACGTGCCATAAAAAGTTGGGACCCGGAGTGGCATATCTTCGCCTTTTCAGTCTACGCCTTTTACGACGGTCCACTCCTTCAGGATCAATGACACGAAGACACTGCATTATCGTGTCTCTTCTCACCGTCAAATGATACTTTTTCCTCAAGCGCCTTGTAAATTGGCGATATCCCATAAACGATCCACAGGAGTTTTCTAATTCTTCCACAATGGCATTAACTAATAGCTCAATGGGTGACTCGTGGTTAACACTTGCTCTTTTAAGTCCCATACGCTGAAGAATTCGCTTAACTGTTCGCACAGAGAGGATAACGCCATGCTGCAAAGCCAGAAACCCAACTATCTCAGAGTTTGTGTAGCCTTGTGAGAAATAACTTCTGATTAAATTCTCTGTATCAAAATCCCCTTGTTTGTTTAATGCCGGCGTGTAAGCCGGCAAAACACAGGTACAGAGACATATGGTGCTAAAAAATATGTGTAGATGTAGCAACCTGTGTAGACAAAGCAAAACTTGTTATTGAACACTCCCACCGAACTGAAATAGGGACAAGGTCAGCTAGTAACATAAGGAAAATATTTACTTACCGTACCATGATGAAGATCCTAGGATAAGTATTGGAAAAGCGGCTTGTTACACTAGTCAACACCCGTCAACACCCAATTAATTCGAAGTCGGAAGTCGGAAGTCGGAAGTCGGAAGTCGGAAGTCGGAAGTCAGAAGTCGGAAGTCGGAAGTCGGAAGTCAGAAGTCGGAAGTCGGAAGTCGGAAGTCAGAAGTCAGAAGTCGGAAGTCGGAAGTCGGAAGTCAGAAGTCCGAAATCCGAAGTCGGAAGTCGGAAGTCCGAAGTCGGAAGTCGGAAGTCAGAAGTCCGAAGTCGGAAGTCGGAAGTCAGAAGTCCGAAGTCGGAAGTCGGAAGTCGGAAGTCCCTCCTCGGCTTTCGTACAGCAACAGATCTTGTCAACTTTTCGTTTTCGTCTGATAACACAGACTTCGTCAGGGAGTTAAAACAAGATAGTGAGGGGAAATATTTTATACCTAATCATTGTAGTACAAATCACGTTCCAACAAGGGTGTGAACAGCGAAAAAACACCCAAAAAGCATTACGTGCAGGATATGACGGAAATACTGCATGACGCTGAAAATGGGCCATGTTTAAGTGGCACTTTCCCTAAGAACGGTCCGGCGCGTTTCGGGTCGAAAAAAAGTTTGCCCTCAAACTTTGCCCACTAAATCATCTTGGATCATAAGTAAATGAAATGACTTTAGTTTTCGGAAATACGTTAAAATATATTTTTTACAGGCCACAACAGTCAGAGCGTTCGAGGACCTAAATTTGAGCGTAGCGAAAGTAGGAAGTTGCATAAAATTGAAGAGCTCGCTGCTCGAAAACCACGAAACGCCACAAAAATTCATTATAATTCCTAAGTCAAGTGTTCCTTCAAAGGTATGAAATGCATGTCTATTTTGATTTGTTTTAATTTTTAGGGTCACAAAAATTAATATTATTAATCCTCATTAGAACGCTTTCTGAAAACCGGTGAAGGTACCCTGTCTTTGCCGGCATTTATTTCACAAGTCCAGACCGACCCTGACTAAGGCCCCGTTTATATGGAGAAAAGTTGTCCCGGGCAAGAGGGTCACCCTCCCAGCCGAGTCAACTTAAGCGAGCGTTTATATGAGAAAAAAGTTGACCCTTTTGCCCGAGCCAAGAGGTGACCGTCTAGAGATCATGAAAACATGAAAAAAAACCGCTTCGAAGTCTGCAAATCAAATCGGTTGTTTTTCGTAAGTTTACAAACGTTGGCTTTCTATACCCAAGAAATTCTGGTTCCTATGGTTTTTGAAACCAAGTTAAACAGTTCTGAAGTTAAAACTTCCCGGGCAAAATCGGTTTGCGAAAGCTACACGAGTCGTGGTTGACTGAATCTAGCCGTGTGACATTTCAAGTTCTTTTCGCGTTGAATTTCGCCTGTCGTTAAGTCCGTAATCACACAAAACTGAGAAACAAGTGTTTGTTGTGGCATGACTTGATAACACTAAACACCAAATGATTTATATACCTTTTCATATAATTTGAATTTGTCGGCGTTGAAGTCGGTGGCATTGAATTCGCACATTCCCAATGACAACAGAGCTCGCGCATGCTCTGATTGTCTCGCCTTGACGGAGTTGACCCGGCTAGGCGAGCCAAAGTGTTTATATGGAGAAAAGTTGGCCCGGCTAGGAGGGTGACCCTACCATCGCAAAAGGGTGACCCGGCTAGGCGGGTCACCCTTCTAGCCGAGCCAACTTTTTGTTTCTCATGTAAACGGTTCGCCAAGTTTTGTAAGGAAATGTAGGAAAAGTTGGCTCGCCCAGGGTAGCTCGGGTAGGCGGGTGACCCTTCTACCCGGGACAACTTTTCTCCATATAAACGGGGCCTAAATTCCAACTGAACTTTGCTAAACAGATGTTAGGAAGCATAGAAATATAAAAATACGTTGCACTTTTTAGCTTCCTTGACTACAGCGACTTCGTACTTTGGGTGCTTTTTCGAATGTGAAACCCGCATTATGCAAATGAGGTTGTTGATCAAATTCAAATTGTGTTATAAATCAAAACATTCTTAATCGCTAAATTTCACCATTCTAAATTCACTTCACCAAAAAGCACACAAATATAAAAGCAAAAACGGTTTTATCCGTTTAAAAATGCCTAAAACCCTGATGAATTATTTAGTCCTGATCTCTGAATGCTATGTAAAAAAAATTGTAAACATTGAATATGCTAATTGCGTTGTGTGGGAAACTTAGTCCTATGTAATAGTAATCTTTCTTCTCGCTGTTTTCTATTGGCAATTTTCAATTTTTTTGAAAAGTGCTTTTGAAAAATTTGCACACGTTTTTAGTATAAAAAAAATTGAAGAAATACTTCAGCTTTAAATGGATGAGCACACACTGTGACATGACCTGCATTGAAATCGACAACACTTGACTTTTTTTTAAATCGATGTTGTGTCACACTCTGGGTTATTTCTTGATTGCCTTTTCATTTGGTAAATGGCTACTAAAAGGACAATGCTAACAAGACCATCTTATTTTTCCCTGATCTACGACCAACGTACAGAATGATTTGATGAAGAGAGTTTTGTTTTGCCGCATATGGCATTTTAACGACATAACTCCCGCACTGAAGTAGGTCATAGGTCAAGGTCTTTTAAACTTCTCAGTTTCCTTCCTGATTTTCTCTCAAATGATTCCATTCAGCTCCGCTATGAATACATTGTTACATTTTATTCTCATACAAGATAAGCAATATTCAACACCTTATAATTAAAGCTTACTGGCGTGTAACTACTAACTTCTGGAATCTGAGATCCGAATTTGACTGCTCAATTTACATGGGCAATGACGCCGCCCAACAATTACACAATCCTACCTTGTAACAGTGAAAAAGCGAGAGATATAAGCAAATAAAATATCTTTGGTTTCTGTTCTTGTCGAGTTTAAAATATGGACATCCTATGCGGAAGATGGCTTTTTCGGTATTTTCGGGCTCAAATTACCTCATTAATGAGAAGTTGTTCTCTTTCACTTTCGAAGCTTTATTTATGAACAGCCATATTGATAGTCGATTTATATTTGGCCCGGCGAATACAAGGACCTACAAACTTGGACAAAATAAAGGGAAAAATTAGCCCCCCATCCTCCCCTCTAAATCAATCAGTACGAATTCGCGTACAAAGCAAAACGTGCCATGTTTCAATCACTGGAAAAAAAAAAAGGGGGGGGAGAAAGGCTGGTTGTCCAAGATTGTAGCTATCAATATGTTTGTTGAGACTCGCAATGCGTGCCAAACAAAACCCCCCTAAAAGTAGACACTGAAAATGCCGCTCAATTTGATCATCATAGCCATTTTTTTAACGCGATAGCCGTTTGTACAGAGACCGGCGTAAATGAGGCCTGCAGTATGGAGTAAAAGATTCTTGACACAATGGCAGGGCCGTCCCTCATGTTGTTATTATGATTTATCTCATGACGATCTTATAGTCCGGTCTTTCTCTATATACCTACATTTGTTGGTAGATATTTCACAAAATAACTCACCTCAAGCCTGGATTGGTTGTTTGTACAGATTCCTTTTCCGAAGTTGCATGTAAGATCTAAGGCGTATCATTCACAGAAGCATTGTGTTAGTTGCGGCAATTGTTGCAAAAATCGTATTTGGTCAAAAAGAAAGTCAAATTACTCAAGGAAAGTTCTAGAACTGACTTCGGACTTATTTCTCGTGTTCGGGCTACTGTGCTACGCAGTCTAAGAGGCGTATGTGAAAGTACCTCATGAACATTCTTATCGGGGGATTTTGCAGTACAATTTCGTTTTAATACGCAATTTTTTTTGTGGGGGGGGGGGGAGGGTGGTCTTAACCCCCAAAAGACGATAAAATTGTACAATTTTTATTATAATCACAGAGGACTTCGCGTAATCGAGAGGGAGCACTTATTCGAGGATTTATGGCATTTTAGTGGACTGCCTGTCAACTAGCTTGGAGTAGTTTTAAAATTACACTTACACAAAAACAACACAGCAACAATATACTTTACCGATCCTCCTTAATGCATGTGGGATTTGATTCTCCTTCACTAGGAGGAGAGCTCGTGTTGAATTTTCAGTAATAATGACTTTAAAATAATTACAGAAACAATGAGGCATTACACTAGAAATATCATCTACAACAAAAAGTGCAAGTTAGAAGCTTTATAGCATTTGCGGCCAAGGGCCTGGAGTGAAACTCTCAGAGCAAGCTAACAGCTAACTCTACCTATGACCAGAGTCCGCCGGGGTTGCAACCGGAACGCACACTGCACGAAAAAAACGCCTTTGCGCAAATCAAATGTGTGGTCAAAGTCTGTCAAAGGCCGCCTTTGATTACCTTTGATTCGAATCACAAGTGACAAAGGCCGCATTTGAATCACACGCGTCAAAGGTGGAGTCAAATTTGATTCGAATCAAAGATATTTGTAAATATATCACATATTTGATCCACCTTTGTAGCGCGTCAAAGGCGGAGTCAAAGTTGTTTGATTTCAATTTGACGCGCGTCAAAGGTAGGGGTTAAATACATTTGAACTCACATTCGATTCGAGTCAAAGGTATATGCATAGGCGTCACATATTTGACGTATTTTTGATGCGCATCAAATGTGTTGTCAAAAATGCTATTATATTTGACCTCATCTTTGATACGAATCAACAAAAGAGCAAATCCAATTTTTTGTGCAGTGGCATCGCGACGGACGGATAGACGGATTCTCCTTCCCTCGCTTCCTATAAAATCTTTTATTTTCTGTACAGTTTTTTCCTTCCGACTTTCATGCACAAGATCCTATCAATTCATTTTGAGCAACATATTGATAATGCCCAGCTTTTGAAAATTAATAAATCACATGTTTTACAAAAGCGAATTCAAGTTTTTCTCATTACTACATGGAATTTTTTTTTTCGAACTGTAATAAAATAACAACTTGCACTTCAACAGATAAATGGCTCAAACAACTTCTAGTCGACCTATCATTTTTTTCGTGGTTCAGAAGTTTATATTATCTATGTATTGAGGAAGGCACTTTACGTAGAGGGATGTACAGGCATCCTCCTTCTAGTTGACTTGTAAATTTCAGTGTTTTGTGATTTCAGATGGCAGTATGCCAAACTCAGCGACATATTTTATTTCTTAAAGGACCTTCAAGCTATGAATAGCAACTGAATGGCGTCAGCAAAGCAGGAAAATGTAATACTGAACGAAAAAATTAGTAATGAAAATAGGTTTCTTAAAACCTAAATACTGTTTAGCAGACAGACTAATTTGCATTAAAATTCCCCGCAAAGTATCTAAAAATCGGGACAGAATAATTTACAAATTTTAGGCATTTTAAAACTATTAAAACCGTTTATGCTTTCTATTTTGTCTGCTTTTCGGTGTAGTTAATTTAAAATGGTGAAATTTAGCGATTAAAAATGTTTTGATTCGTAACTGAATGGAATCATTTTAGAGAAAATCAGGAAGTAAACTGAGAGGGTTAAAGGACCATGACCTATTATGACCTTCTGCAGTGCAGGAGTTATGTCGTTAAAATGCCATATCCGGCAAAACAAAACTTTCTTCATCAAATCATTCTGTACGTTGGTCGTAGATCAGGGAAAAATAAGATGGTCTTGTTAGCATTGCCCTTTCAGTAGCCATTTACCAAATAAAAAGGCAATCAAGAAATAACCCAGAGTGTGACACAACATTGATTTAAAAAAAAGTCAAGTGTTGTCGATTTCAATGCAGGTCACGTCACAGTGTGTGCTCATCCATTTAAAGCTGAAGTATTTCTTCAAGTTTTTTTATACTAAAAACGTGTGCAAATTTTTCAAAAGCACTTTTCAAAAAAATTGAAAATTGCCAATAGAAAACAGCGAGAAGAAAGATTACTTTTACATAGGACTAAGTTTCCCACACAACGCAATTAGCATATTCAATGTTTACAATTTTTTTACATAGCATTCAGAGATCAGGACTAAATAATTCATCAGGGTTTTAGGCATTTTTAAACGGATAAAACCGTTTTTGCTTTTATATTTGTGTGCTTTTTGGTGAAGTGAATTTAGAATGGTGAAATTTAGCGATTAAGAATGTTTTGATTTATAACACAATTTGAATTTGATCAACAACCTCATTTGCATAATGCGTGTTTCACATTCGAAAAAGCACCAAAAGTACGAAGTCGCTGTAGTCAAGGAAGCTAAAAAGTGCAACGTATTTTTATATTTCTATGCTTCCTAACATCTGTTTAGCAAAGTTCAGTTGGAATTTAGTCAGGGTCGGTCTGGACTTGTGAAATAAATGCCGGCAAAGACAGGGTACCTTCACCGGTTTTCAGAAAGCGTTCTAATGAGGATTAATAATATTAATTTTTGTGACCCTAAAAATTAAAACAAATCAAAATAGACATGCATTTCATATCTTTGAAGGAACACTTGACTTAGGAATTATAATGAATTTTTGTGGCGTTTCGTGGTTTTCAAGCAGCGAGCTCTTCAATTTTATGCAACTTCCAGTTCCTACTTTCGCTACGCTCAAATTTAGGTCCTCGAACGCTCTGACTGTTGTAGCCTGTAAAAAATATATTTTAACGTATTTCCGAAAACTAAAGTCATTTCATTTACTTATGACCCAAGATGATTTAGTGGGCAAAGTTTGAGGGCAAACTTTTTTTCGACCCGAAACGCAGTGGACCGTTCTTAGGGAAAGTGCCACTTAATTTTGGGGCTCACGGATTTAACGTTACAGTCAATCCAGGTTACGCGTGAGCAGTATTTCTAAGAATGAAATTTATACGGAAACTCTGAAAGCTCGTTGGCGATTTTCAAAACTGACACCCCTGCCACCCTCCAGGCGTCAGGAAAGGCTTTACCAAAGGCGAAGCCTTAAGACACCTCAGAAAAAACTCTTCAAAAACAAAATTTGAAGAAAACATCACTCTATTAGAAACAGAGACTACGCAACAGAGGTTACCCCGATAACCTTATAGATAAAACTCTCTCAGAAGTCAATTTCAGCGAAAGAATGTCGGCACTACAAAACAAACTAAAAACGCGCAAAAACATTTTGCCGTTTGTTACTTCACTAGAGTTTATTTCAAAACAAAAATAAAAAATAAAAAATAAAAAAAATTAAAAAATTAAAAAAAAAACAGTTGGAAGTCGGAAGTCGGAAGTCGGAAGTTGGAAGTCGGAAGTCGGAAGTCAGAAGTCGGAAGTCGGAAGTCGGAAGTCGGAAGTCGGAAGTCGGAAGTCGGAAGTGAGAAGTCAGAAGTCCGAAGTCGGAAGTGCGAAGTCGGAAGTCAGAAGTCGGAAGTCGGAAGCCGGAAGTCGGAAGTCGGAAGTCGGGAGTCAGAAGTCCGTAGTCGGAAGTCCGAAGTCGGAAGTCCGAAGTCGGATGTCAGAAGTCGGAAGTTGGAAGTCGGAAGTCGGAAGTCAGAAGTCCGAAGTCGGAAGCCGGAAGTCGGAAGTCCCTCCTCGGCTTTCGTAGTAAGCAAAGCAGAAAATAAACACAGAAGAAGTTGGCCGAAATTGGGAAGCACGGATGCAATTTAAGATGTAATGAAGTATTTATCTCGCCGTAAAGAAGGGGCCGAAGACCCGAGCGTGTTAAAAAAAGCCTGGCTATATGTTAAGGATATATGAAGGAGAGAATGCAAGTTAACAGCATCAGTCTCTTCATGACGGCTAGCCATGACGTAGACGGGGAAAGAAACGAATCCTGCGGCGGCAGCAAGTGAAGCACTTCAAGGCTGGCGAGTCAAATAATTTGTAAATATTTCTATTGAAGTATAGGCATTCGAGTAAGTAAACTTTGGTGAACTTCTTTTATGTAGAATACAAATACTCCTTGAAATACATATACAAATCTAATGTGCACTCCGATTGTTTCATGTCATTTACCTCTCAGAGCAGAGCATACTACTTGCTGTTTGTGTGGTTACTGGACTTAATTGCTGCGATTTTAACAGTGTTTTTCAGTGGGGTGAGTTAACCAATCAGAATTGAGCAATTTCGTTAAGTGTCCTATAAAATGTGAAACAAATTCAGCGAGTTAAAAATCCTTAAAGATACTAATTTGATCATCGTAGACCGATTTATGTCACCTTTATTGCAATGTTTATTGTAAAAATCTGGACTACTCTAGAGTTGTAGTTGTTCTGGAAAACAATTAGTTCGAAAATGACGGGAACATCAATCTCGTTCCCAGAGCCCACGTGTCTTTTGGTCAGCGCTGACCAAAAGACACGTGGGCTCTGGGAACGAGATTGCGGGAACAACAAAAAAATCAGTTCACATGTCCCAGGCATGGTATAATGACTCATATACAATGGCCGCTAACCCAATTAGATTCCTAGAATTGCATTATAAAGCGCCGCTCACTGTAAAGCGATGCGTTCGAAGACATTATTTTTAATTTCTAAATACCCGGGTTTCTATGTTTTGAAAAAAATTGGGTTGGTTGGACGATGGTAACAGTTGATTGGAATTGTCTAACGATTGGAATTGCGATTCCCGCTATACTGCATGAGTGCAAATTGCAATGCCTCGAAATATTCTCGGAGTTACATGCATACTTATTATAGTTTAAGGTGGTGTTACAGAGAGGGTTTACAAACAGTTAGTACAATTTGTCTTGAAATAGTGAAGAAAAAAAAAAGGGAAGACAAGTTCCATGAAACAAACCTTGTAACGGATCGTTGCGACAGAAGTTGCACAGAAAGTAGAATTCGGGTCCACTTTCGCAAACGAAAACTTAGTTTATGCGTTTCCACCCCCCCCCCCCCCCCACCGAAGCAGCATCACAGTTTCTTTAGAAGAAATCCCACTTATCTACTTTTCTGCACCCGTGGTAGCAAATTGCATCGCAACGATGTTTGCTGTTACAGTGTTGTCATATAAAATGCCTATAAACATGCATTACCTGCAGAATTTCTAATTGCTTTTTCCAATTTTCAAATTTCTCATCTTCTTGAACTCCAGTACTTTTACTCTGAAAGAAAAAAAATGAGTCCTTTCGAACCAATTGGCCACCGCTGTGAATAGGGACAAATGTAACACAAAATACAGTGTTTGTATAATAATTTCACAACAGCTGGTTCGTAAGTTTTGCAAAGTGATTTAAAATCAGAGAACTTTGGCTTGATTAAATGGTCAAACTTTTCATGTACCAAACTTAACACGTCTTCAGGTCGACCCTAATTAATTTAATTTAATTTAATTAATTTATTTATTTATTTACTTACTGTATTTATTTATTTATTTATTTGCTACACCTCAGAGATATAAGGCCAAGTGCTGATACCCGTACGCTTAAAGCGGAAAAGAAACAATAAATATGGTAACATTGATGAGGAGACCTAAGAAAAATAACAAGCTTATATCCATTTAGGCTTCTTAAAAATGGCCTTCTTGTTGAAATTAAGTTATCGCATTGGAAATAATGGTTAAGGAGACACATAATACAATAATTTGCAACACTGATGCCAAAAATATCAAAATGTCAAAGTCAAACAATCATCTAAAAATTGTTACAAATACGGTAACCAATGTTCTGCGGTTGATTCCTGAAACGTTAAGACCATTGAAACCAGTCATCGAATACGCAATGTGTATTTTCAGTAAGTACTAGATGAAATATGAGCGGGAGATCTGTATGGGCGTTTATAATGGCGAGCAGAAGGCGAACCATTGTAGAGCCCATACAGATCGAACGGGAATGTTTTATTGTACTTGTGAAAAGAAACAACAAATTGAATGCAAAGCATTTTTATGCGATTCGGCCATTGGACATGCATGTCAAAATATCATAGGTCCCACTGGAGTGAGAGCACGGCACAATAGTAGAACTATTAATAATTTATAATTTTCAGTCACTGGTAAACCGTGAGTATGGCGACAGGTCCTTTTCGTTCTCCCAAAAATTGCCTTTTACTGTCTGGAACAGTACGAAATACTTTTACTGTCTGGAACAGTACGAAATACCATACAAAATGGGCGGTGAACGTTTTTACTGCCTGGCAGAATACGAGAATGAACAAAAAAGTGCAGTCGAAAACAGTTGGAGGGAACGGACTTGAGAGAACTGATGTCGAGGACTTGTCAACCCCACTCGAGCACATGTCCGCAAAGAGTTTAAACTTCTGGCTCTACCTACTTGTTTGCGGCATTAACCGCCATTTGGCAAATGTACAGGGGAAAATGGCTCTCAACATACTGGACAAAAGTCATAGGAGGTAAATCGACATTCTTTGAAGTAATATTGTTTGTTTTGCTTTTTAACCAGTAAAGATCTGTATCAAAAGCTTATGAATACTAATTAGCTGAGCAGGAGTTTGTATCAAAATGAAATTCTACAGTTTAATAATTCATCAACCCCAGCTTTCCCCAGCTATCTATTAAATCCCTTCGCGTGGTTTCAGACAGTTGATTTGTATTGGTTTGTGACTCAAATACTACCTATTGATTGGTCATAACTTTGATGCATAATTAATAAATTTTACAAAGCATATTAACCCTTTTACACTCACCTGGAGCTGTTTTTCTATCTGTTGAATGGCAAGCAGTAATCGTTCCTGAGTCTGACAGCCGTCCTGATTCCTTTGGGTTTGATTCCGTAAAGCTTCTCGTAAATCATGTAACGCTTTATTCTGCGAGAAGGAAATATTGATTTATCATTCCGTAACGTTACTGTCTGTTTCGTTTTTGATTCCTCACGGCTTTTGCTGGCTCGATCTCGCAATATGCAGTTAAAGGCAAGGCAAACGTTTAATCGTGAGTATTACCGAAGGTGCCCGCAGCATTAGCGGAGTTGATAGACTGTGGCAACAAAAACGCATTTCTCTGTCTTGCCAAAAGCATACATTACCGCTTATGTGTTGCCGTATGCCCCGCCTTGTGGCTGCTGGATGACCTTAAGGAAGTATTAATTCATAATTTGCGTGGTACGGGGGCGTTTTGAAATGTTACTCCCTGCCCCCCACACACACCCAAACCTAACATGTTTTCAGCCCCCCAACCCCCGAAGATAACAAACAAACAACGACTATCCCTTTTCAGAAGGTACTAAATATCATTTTTCCCCCCTAAAGATATTCCACTGGAGAAACATAGCTATATTGCAATGTTTTGAAGTTAAAGAAGATTGAGATGAGATTTATTCATTTCGTACATTCTGTGCGCATCTTCACGACTCCACCTTCTTGTTTATTGATATGTCTGAAAGATATACAGCAGCAGGCTAACAGCTATATATTTTGTAACTTTTTTACATTTTATTACACTTATTTTATAAATTTAATTCATTATTACTATTACAGATGTCAACCTAACGTAAAGCTCGTGGTACTCGGTCTTCATCATAATTTTATAGCAACACCGAAAAGATCAAAGAGGGTAAGTCGTTTGTGAATAACGTGAGGACAGTCCACCCTAGCAAGGACCCTGGCGGAATTCCAATGGATACAAGTAACAGCTCCGATTTAACTCCGTTTAACATGTTAAATTTTCGTCTTCCACACAGATAATTTTTTATCAAGTCAAGGGGTGGACGAGTAATTCCAAACTCTTGTTTCAATTTTGCCAACAGGATATCATAAGGAATGCTGTCAAATTCCTTTCTAAATTCAGCAAAGGCCATCTTTTTAAAGATTTGCGCTAGTCTAGCTGTTTCCCAGGTAGAAAATATAATTTTGTGTTTAAGGCTATACCGGTAAAGCTGACGAGGGATAGAATTACAGCATTTCCTGCGAGTTTTAAAAGCTTTGGTGGAATATTGTGGGAACCCGTTGTGAGGCGAAAACTTGTCAGTTTCAAGCATCTTGACCGTCTTTTGAACTGTACTCCGTGAATCTGTGATTTCCGCAGGTGATGGGGGTTCATCCCTCGGATTTGTCTTCGCAATTAGTGTCCATGCCGGCGAAAGCACGTCATTAACTTAACGATCGTAGCAAAAATATGAGTTCATCAAGCAAGCTTTCCCCTCGACAAGAATTGCAAGAGCATGATATCATCTGTTTTTGGCGGAACCAATGCTCCTTCGCACTGTCAGTAGGATTAGTAGTTTCCAGTAAGCTTCCAGTAAGCACTCGTTTTCTTGACATCTTTGAACGTTTTAGAGAAATATGAGGCTTTAGCCTGCCTAAAAACTGAGGTAACATCGTTTCTGACTTTTTTGCATACCTGTCATAACGTGAGGAACACTTTAGGAGTGGGAATCGCCAATTTAAAAAGTTTGTATCGCCGGTCTATTTAATATCGAATATCGTTAGTTATCCATGGTGCACACCATGGCCCAAGTTCAGCCATTTTCGTATCTGATAACCAGTGCCTAACTGTGCCCAAGTGTTGGATATACGAACACTCGAAATGCTCGGTTTCCAGCTCTTGCCTTCAGTTATAATTTGATCGATCATTACTACCACTCTTCAGTAAATAGCACAATAATGGTATATTAGCAATTAGTTATTTTCATATATATTTTTTTTACTTACTAGGTTACCATAGCAACAATATAATCTGAATATAACTGAATATAACTAAAAAAACGAACGCGGTGACCCATATTTTTTACTCTCGAATTGCAATCAACAAGACAGGACGCAATGTTTTGCATAGTTAAAAAAAAAAATGAGGAAGGGGCTCAGCCCATCTTAAATTTTCAAAAATTTTAGGTGCTTCTGAACCCCTCTCTCTATCTTTTTTCAACTCTGCACAAATTTTACGTCCTGACTTGTTGATCAAAATCCGAGCGGAAAAACTGTTGGTCATCGAGCTCATTTTCACACTGACTCCGTGACTTCAGAAAGTAATAGCAAAAATGGCGAATTTGAGACTCAAATATATTGTTAAAAGAGAAATAAAGGCCGAGAACAGAAAGAGAACTAACCTTTTCTGCAAGTTGCCGTTCTATCATTTTCTTCCATTCGTTAAGATCCCTGTTACCTACAAAATTCACAGCAAAGACATGTCACAGAATGTTCCTCTGGAACAGACTGAGAAAGTGTAACGTGCAAACATTTTACATTTTTCCCTCGACTGTCTACTGATAGAAATGTTTCCCATTCTGTTGAACGTTTGTTACCAACTTTCACATGTACAAAAGGGCGAGGTAATTATGACGAAAATCTTTCAGGGCGCGCGAGCTTAAACTCTGTTACTGGAAGAGCTTGGCTGTCTTGCACAAATGCGAACTGTATCTATAAAATTGATTTAGTTGTACCGCGTCGTCGACATTTTCCTTCAAGAGAACGTCTTAAATTGATTAGATGACGAATGGCGAAAAAGGTTGTTGTACTTAGCAGTTTAAACCAAAGAGTTTGTTAAGGAATTCGAAAGGGTTTTTTGTCGCTCGCGCGCGGAAACCAACACGCGTCATAGCTAAGATGCACGCGCCATCTGAATGAATCAAAATTCCAACAAAACCTCGAGCGCGCATCGCACCGGGAGTGAATGCAGTTTAAAAATGCGCGAACAGAAAATAAAGCCTACAGAAAACGTGTCCTTTTAACTCCAAATTTTGCGTAGTGACCTACTTGATTATAGAGGCAGTATGTCAACATCATCACCATCATCATCATCATCATCATCATCATTATTATTATTATTATTATTATTATTATTATTATCATTTATCACAAGTAGAACCGGCTAAATTAATATGCAACTATTTATTTTTATAACTTGACAATTCAATGTGTTAAATGGTTGTCAGAATAGCTGTTAACGTCTGTTAATGTCTCCTCTTATGAAAAATGTCTCCTCTTTCTTATTTACAGTAACTTATCAGGCATGAATCACTTATATTTCATCGTAATTACGTTCAATTTGTATCAACATTGCATTGAATAGTACATAGTACGTGTGAAAAGCTTTGGACTCTACTATCACAATGTAGCTAATCTTTATTCATCTCCACATCTCCACATAATACATTTGAGAAAAATAGTTCAAATATAACGAAGAAAGGGCTAAAATAGTTTAAATAATGCTTAGTCCTAAAGATGGCAAAAAAAAAAAAAAAAACAAGGATCATATATTATTGGTTTTCAAGGGAGAAATTATATAAGTAATGGTAATAGGACTGAGTGGAGTACAATTCAGGGAGTAATCGGGCGAGTAATTTCAAATGCGCTCGGCCGATTTGAAATTACGAGCCTGATTACCCCTGAATTGCACGAGACGAAGTCATATTACCAATTAATTGTGCCAATAACAAAACGCGAGAATCTCAGTCTTGGAATATTTATTAACGTAAGAAATAGCTTCCAAAGCAAAAAAATGACTGGTTTCAACTTTGGTTATCATGTGCCATGTAGTGAAATTTCATTGGCTAGTGGCATTTGCTACTTGATTTTCATTGGTTCTTTAACTGTCCGATTTGACCTGTCCGATTACAAGCTTCTAGTAATCGGACAGGTCAAATCGGACAGTCGTGGAGTTACATAGCAAAATTAAGCTATAAATATGGGCTGTTAAGAACCAATCATATTCAAGCATTTTGTTATTGACACAATTATATACGTAATAGAACATAAACACACATACATAGACACGAAACAAAACTATTAGTGAGGGCAACAGAGCAAAATAATTATACAAAGTCAAGCTTAATATTGGGAAAAGTGGAATTTCAAAAGAGCAAAAATAGAGCAACAAGCTCGCTACTTTCTCGTCTCAAAATCGTGAAAATAGCGAAAAATCGAGAAATAAGTTCATTCCTTTCTGGTCTGCATTTATTGAAAATAACCAAAAATAGAGTTAACGGTTGTTTCCTTTCTGGTTTAATATTCATGAAAATAGCCAAAAATGGAGCAATAAATTCATCACTTTCTGGTCTCAAATCCAAAAATGGAGTAATAAGTTCAATACTCTCTGAGCTCAGATTCGTAAAAATTCGAGCAACAAGTTGATCCTCTCTGCTCTCAAATTCGCGAAAATTGCAAAACATCGAGTAATCTGATTCGTTAAAATAGCTAAAACATGAGAAACAAGTCGGTTCCTTTCTGGAATATAATTCGTGAAAATAGTTAAAAATCAAGTCATAAGTTTATTCCTTTCTGGTCCAAAATTCTTCAAAGTAGTCAAAAGTGAAGCAAAAAGTTCACTCCTTTCTGGCCTCAAATTAGCGAAAATAGCACAAAAATCGAGCAATGAGTTCACTCCTGGCTGATTTCAAAATTCTTAAGAAATTGATACCCAAAAATAGTATCTTTCATAAAACTACGCTAAAAGGATTCGTTTGACGCCATAACGCATTGCGATAATAAAGTGGGACCTGAAAGGTTAAAAACATTGTTCGCGTTCTGTGTGGTTGGCCCAGGAATCGAAATATAAATCGTATGTAACAAGAAAGCCATAAAGGCTTAATAAGTGACCTCATTTACTCTGCGTTATACCGCTTAGATTTTTTAGCCGTTCCCCTTAGCGAGATTGAGCTCCTTGAATAGTTTTGGGGCATTGTCCCTAAACGTTTGACACATTTCGTAAGTTTTGTATTGTTAGGAAGTTGAAAAGGAATCACTTTTAATTAGAATGTTTTTTTAGTAGTCTCAATTAAGGGTTTACGCTTAAAGGTATTTCTCGTTTACAGTTTGTCCTTGGTTTAAGGTCATTCAAGTTTTACCACCTTAAGTTGGCCTATAGAGGCATTTCCTTAGTTTTCGAGTAGTACTGTCTACTGAAAGGATTTGTCAAATTTAGATATGGTTTTTTAAAGTAGCCATGCTTGAGAATTAAAGCTGACCTTGGATTTTACCGGCCCTGAGATTCCTGTTTGGGTTTATTGTCTAACTTTGTACTTTTGTTATGGAGTTTTCATTCGTGGTCCTCCACTTGTTATTGTCGAGCATGTAGGTATGTTTTATTCGCGAACTGAGTTAAGCAGTTGAGTGTGAAGCTAGAGCTCCCTCGGTCAGCAAACCCAAACATTTCTATAATTATAGTATATAGTGAGGTTCGCAAATAACGTGAGATGTTAGTTGAGAGTTGAAGCTGTGCTAAGCTGCGCTAATAAAATAAAAGATTAGAGACAAAGAAGACTCCTGGTACCTCTACTGCAATTGTAAGCGACTTCCTGCCTAACAATATTTTTGAAGTGAGTTCAAATTTTGGAAGTTGTTTGGACTTGAAGGGTATGCAGCATGCCACTGCGCCACACATGCGCCACCTTGGTATAGATTAGCTTTTGTAGTTAATAATTATTCCTGGTGTCTGACTATCTGGCACCCGTGGCGCAACGATTTTAACGGCTAAATGACTTCGGACCACCGAAGAAGAATACGCGAATGAGCACGGAACACCCTCAGACGTATTTCTCCTTCCATTTTGAGCGAAATCGCTGTTGACTTGGACGACGATCTCGATCTTCTTGAGCCTTTTAACATGGCGCTTTTCTCACCCAAATAAAAACGTACGAAGACTATATACACCGGTTGAGTGATCTTTAGGCTATTTATTTCAATTTTGAACTCTAGAAAATGTTTATGAGGAGAGAAACTTACGCGAGCCGTGGGAGTACGCCGTATTTGCTGAAAACAAGAGAGGATCCTCTTGCTGAAAGTTAACAGCCCATCGAGTGACCAATGGAAAGAGCGAGTGACATTTCCCCACATGCGATAACTCTTACATTGCCCATTTGCGAATTGAAAATGCCGAAATCGGAATTCAGGGCCCAGTTGTTCGAAAGACGCTTGACGTTAATCCCCACTCGTTTAAACATTTTTAAAAGCTGATTTTTAGCATAAGGTAAAGAAAAGTCTGAAATATACTTTTTTTTTTTTTACTTTTTTTACTTTTTTATTTTTTTTATTTTTGCCCGATATTTCGGTTTGCAATACAAACCTTCCTCGGGGACTGAACGAAAAAGAAAAGTGAGAAACATAAAAGGATCGTTACAAAGGAAGATTTAAAATGTAAAATGCGTGACAATGATTGGTTGTTTAGGACTATTAAAGTTACAAGTGTGAGACATGTCATTGGCGTGTTTCGTCGCGTCTATTTATACCAAGAGGGTGCAATGTTTTAGCTTTGTTGATTAAATGAGCTTCACGAGCCTTTCTAACTGAGTCACGTTTGCTGCGTATGAGTTCAAGCGGGATTAGGTGGCTGTCGTTGATTGAGTGGCCAGGTTGGTTGAAATTTAGCGAGATAGGAGTAGGGTTGATTAGTTGATGGTGATTCAGGATAGATCTGCGATGCTCCCCGAAACGTTCATTAAGTTTGCGTCTGATAGGTATGGATAGGTTGCGCCCGATAGCTATGGTTTTTGAGAGTCTCGATCCTTAAATGGGGTATAATTTTTGCACAATGATTGTGTTCCCGGTGTGATCCTTAGGGTACCTAAGTTTTATCAGCATAACGCTGTCACAGTAGTGAACAAACTTCTCTGAAAGATGTTCCATGGTTATGATGGCATATTATTAAACTACGCTTACTCTAGTATTCTATGCTTGATGCGTAACGTCTGATGTTACAGGAACGAAATAAAGGCGTTCACTACATTAAATTCTTAGTTTTTGTTTTCCCTTGAATAGGGTGTAATTGTTCGGCTTTGGGCCTTAAAAATAGGGTATCAATGTTTTTTTAAAAAACAAATATATTTCAGTTATTCTAGCTTTTGTTGTTTGTTCTATCAAGCTCGTCACCTCCGCCGTTGGGATCAGTCTGCCGTTAATATTTTGTATTATCAATTTTCGTTTGTCTCATCCTTAAATAGGGTCAGGGTTTACGAACCTGGGCGGCACACACCTATCCCAAAATTCCAAATTTAGGGGAGTACCCCCCCCCCCCCCGGGTCAAATAGCACATCGCCGCCTATATTTATGCAACTAGAATAAGCAAACCAGATAAGTGATATTTACCTTACAGATTTTCGATTCCAAGTCCATTTCCGTCATCTTGTCACACGGTACTGAAGTTGAGCCAGCAATACAACTTATTAAAAAAAGGTCGCTAAGAAAAGTCCCTTAAAAAAGTTGCTGAAAAAGTCACAAAAAAGGTCGCTGAAAAGTTACTGAAAAATCGCTAAAATTAACGCCAAAAAAATTGCAAAAAAGGCGCTAAAGCTAAATAGTTTCTAGAAACGACGCTCAAAAGTCGATAAAAAGTGGATAAAAGGAAAAATATGGCGTTTTCTGGATGATGTTACCTAGGAGCCATTGTACCTACGAGGCACCGTATGTTTGACCTTGTCCTAATGGGAAAAAAGTCACCCCGCACTACCCACACCTAGTGGTAGAACTGTCCATAAACCTCAACTGAAGCAAGCACATAACAAACAAAGTTACGAAACCAAATAAAACACTTGGATTTCTCCGGCAAAACCTGCACAATTACCTCAAAGGAGTGAAAGTAGTAGCCTATAAGGCCCCCCAAGGTACGACGCCATGCGGGATACGCGAGTTCATTCTGAGACCCGCATCTTATCAAGCTTGTCAAACAAGTGGAAGGAATCCAGAGGAGACAAAGGAGAGACGCACGCTTTATTACGAACTGCTATGTGCGGGAACCGGGAAAGTGACCAGTGTCATGAGAGAGGTGAATTGGAAACCGCTAAAGGAGCGAAGAACAATTTCACGCTTAACCTTGTTTCTCAAGGGAATCTATTCCCTAACATTGAGACCTGTATAAACAGTTACTTCTGTAGACCTGTAAAGGACTGGAATGCGTTGCCATATAAAATTGTTAGTATTGAGTGCGCTAAACAATTCAAGCAGGCGTTATCGGAGCATTTCAATTATTCTCATTGATTGATTAAAGTGATGTACAAACCCTGTTTTTGTTTATTGGTTTTTATCACGTAGTGTCTATTAGTCTTTAGTTCAACAGCGTAGCCGCTGGAATGTTAATCTCAAGTCCCCGTTTATTGAAAGTTGTAACATTCACTGTGACCGGAATGTCCCGTCCCATAACGATTCTTATCGGAAAGCTTAAGTAGACGACGAAACGACGAGCTATACTAAAAATTAAGATGTGTTCCAAAAATAATTTTCTTTCTTTTATCCCTATCCACTTAAAATTCCATTCAAATTCATATTTACCCCCACCTTAAAAGAGATACGCAAAGGAAAAAAACCTAGTCAGCATTTCTGTGTCCTTTAGTTTAGCCTGAATTAATTGGTAGGGAATATCAGACCTTTTTTTTCCTTAGCCTGTGAACAGGCTCCCAAAGTGTGGCGAAGAGAACGGAGAGCGGGGCTCGGGAGCGAGTAGAGCGCGGTCTGGGCACCCGACCAAGCTCGATTTTTCTCTTCACCCTTCACCCTATTTGGCAACCTGTTCACAGGCTATCTTTCTCTAAATGATAAAAGTTTAACGGAAAAATTTCCGTTAGCTGCGTGGCACTTGTACTTATAAACAGTGAAAGGTAAAATATAGTTCTCGACTACGAGTGTTGAGTGTCGCAGAGCATTTTAATACAAATGGCCACACCATCCAAGACGCAAAAGTCCGTGGAATTATGCTCTGCGACGGAAACAAGCAACGAAAGCGTCAGGAGATGCGCCTTATCTTCAAAGTAGGCACCAGTCAGCCGCGCGGACTGAACTCCGATTTCAGATATCTTTTTCAACATAATGGCACTCATCACTCGTATTCGGGAACTATATTTTACCTTTCACTGTTTATCTTTCTCTAGGCTCCTTAGGGAAATGCCTGGAGAGGAACTGTGGGCATAATCGAAGAGAGAAACCGTTGTACAGTTATTAACTCTAACTTTATTAAACTTTCTCCCAAAAGTCCACATTGGAGGATATTGTTGGAGCATGCTTAGAAAACAAAATTTTGAGAGACTTTCCGTCAAAATCCTTTTTTGTTTTGTCTTTTGTTCCTTTTTGTGATCTTCTCTCTTTCTGCTGGAAAACTTTTAAATTAGCAATTGAGCACAGTGGAAGTATTTGTCAAAGAGAAGCGTTTGGTAGGGGAAGCCATGTGTTGCTCAGATTTTATAGCCGGGGAGGGTCAAATAAATTGCCCTTTGCCATAGTGTCAGCCCTATAATCAGTTTGGTTTATTTACACGTAAAATGACGTCTGGCACGTGTATTTCTACTTCAAGAGAACGTATTCAGAACAGTTTATTTTGCGTCGTGTGGTCCCCTGCATCAAAAAGTTTCGTAATACGACTCCTCTAAGAGCGAGGCTATCGACTTCTCAATTCTTGCGTGTTATGGCTGCAACCGCAATCGTAAAGATTTTTTATGGATAAAAGGAAACGATTAGCATCCAACCCTGATAATCTGAGCTCATGAACTGTCAGGCCTTATCATGCTTGGCATATTGCGTTTGATCCCTGGCAGAGACAATTTATCAAGGAAATTTATCAGAGCTGCGAACCAGATAAACACAAATTGTAGAATTTTCGATGTTGTCGCCAATCACTGAAGAACTCTAATACCGATGTGACAAAAAAAAAAGAACAATTTTCTTAACTGAATTTGAAAATATGACATCACACATGTCGCTGACATTTATCTAGCTTGCAAAGATTAGAATTGTGGCGGTTAAGATGCATCGCATTACTGGACTAGAAGATATGTTTGTACAACAAATAATAAATGACACGCCCTACGATATCCAGTTAACTGTACACAATCCATGATCAAATTAAATCACTTCCCCAATGGTTTTGGCTCGAAGAATCACGAGAACGTGAATTTATAGACAATAAAATTGTTTCGCGTTTAACTTTAAAGAAAGAGAAAGAAATAGCAAAGAGTATCACCTTTCTCGGTTAACCGAAACGAATTCCGTAAATAGCACCTGTGATATCGATATTTGTGTGCAAGACAGACAGGTAAGAAAGAACCGCCAAGGGCGTGGAGTATGCAAAATAATGAATTCAGTGTTTCATACGCAAAGGGAATTTTCTAGAATCTCATTAATGGACTAACCTGTCTTACTCACGGAATGGCGTTACACGCAATGTTAAAAATACAAAGAAACTCTTTTAAATTCTGAGTTATCAAAGATCGTCAGAAAATTGCACTGTCCATGTTGAATATAGAGTATCAAGAATGTCAAGTTATAAAAAAGTCAAAAGTTCGCGCAGTCGATAGTTTAACAAACATCACGCGTTTCACCACAAAGAATGATGGCTTCCGTGAAACTAAAAACACTTTTAAAAACAGTTATGTAGCTTGTTGTAATTATCAGTTTCTATTTCCTCTGAGTACAGACCACCAGGTTAAATGTTCCGTAAAATTTGAATCGTCTCCCTTTTTTTGGATTGATCAAATTTACTGCGTGCTTTGTCAAATCCTCGACAGAGAACTTAACAAATTTTGCCTGAGAAACGCCGGGGGTGGAGGGACTGGGGGAGGGGGGCACTCAAGAAAGTTTTTTACGGGGAGGCTTCGCCCCAAGGTCCAAATCCTTACCCTTTTAAATACATTTTTGACAGGAAAGGTAAATACCCTCCAAAGAGAATGGTACCCCTTTCACATACCTACGGTAGAAACACTCACCCTTTTTCAAAACAAAACAGAAAGCCTTCCACTAACCATGCACAACCAAACACGGTTTCGTTAGTACGGTTTTTAATGTTTTGGTTCTTGGAACTAATTTTTGCGGATCGAGATCAATCAATCCTCAAAATTCCCAAAATTGTCATGCTACACGGTAATTTTTAAGTGGTATTTATAATAAATCCGGGTATCCTTGATATAATTCCACTTAGTGAAAATCCGTAAGAAATACAAGTGTTCAATATTGCAACATGAGATGTTAGAGGGAAGTATTATTTTTTTTTTCTTACAGTATAAATAAAGATATCAGTGGGCGGACAAAAAGATACTTGATACACAACCGCTTTTCTCTACAACATAAAGAACAAAGTAAAAGAATTCACTGACCCGTTGCAGTAATGCCTTGTTTATTACCCGCTACAGGGTCCTCCTCGAACTTTTTCAGTGGGTGTGCGCGGCCTGATGGTCCAATTTCTGACCCTATTTTAGATGAAAATATGTTATTTCCGGTACCTTTTTTTAGACCTTGGTCTCTAGGATCCATACCCGTTTATACCCATTTTCAGACTTTCAGACCAACATCGTTAAAATCCATACCCATTTTCAAACTAAAACAACCATACCCTTTGGCGCCGCACATATAGCTTATGTAAGAGAGAAGAAGGTTTTCATCAGTTAATTACTAGTAAAAAGAATCGTTTTCCTTTCTTGCAAATTGAAGTGAGAAAGATTTAGCAATTTTGCGCCTCGCTGGCTATCATGTATCCATCCTTCATGTCCAATACTTATTCTCGTTGGTTTGACATATACTAATTATTAGTATGCGAAGTATAAGTACCAGTAAAATACATATCAATCATGAATGCTCTGGAACAGGAATTCTGCTCGTTAGCCCGTTAACCCGCGCGTGTCCCCGCGCAAGGTCTAAGTTTTTTATCCTGTCCATAGTAACATGTAATTTAAGATTTTTTTTACCATAGAAGGGAGTGAAGTTATATGAAATTCAAAAATAAAGAAGGTTACTACAAGTGATTATCTTTACTAGAAAATGATTGGTTGATAGATTCGTTGGTTAATTGATGGCCGCTAACAGCGGGGTTGATTGCCGCTGACGGAAGTAAAAGTGGGGACCTTGTTTTCTCACGTGTGGTAAATTCCCGGTAAGCATTTCGCGCGTGCCTACTGTTGTAATCACCGGTGACCTTACAAAGTGTTGAAATCTTCAATAATGTTCAGTTAGCGGTCACGTACCATAGACATCCAGAGAAGAGGTTCAGCATATGAAATGGTTCAGAAAGAAGGTGTGATATCATGGTTTAAAGGCCTTTCTGGAGATGATCGAATCGACCTCATGTGCAACTTACTGGACTGCAGTCTTCCGTGGGAGATACGGTTCTTCAGTATCTACATTGAAGCTCAAGTCCAGAGAGATTACCCGTTATTTCGGCAAGCTGAAAGTACAGCAAATAATCCAACAGATTTGAGCTGCTTGTTTTGCCTGGACGATGTGCACATTCGACGGAAGTTGTGCATATGTCTGGCTCTACTTCACTCGAGCAATCGGCAAGCGGCAGCTGTACTGTTCGGAATTCTTCACGAATACCAACTTCCAACGCTTGTCGAAGAAGAATTCTTCAGTGAACTGTCATTGTTGATGACTTTGTCTGCTCACCATCCAGCATTTTCCTTTCATCAGAAGCACATTATGCGTACCAAATTAAAGCAGCTCAAGCGTTCAGAAAACCGCACCTCAGATCTCAGCGAGGTAAGCTTACGTCCATTCTTGGAAACACATGTACATTTAAGCATTTAGAAACATCTTAAAATATATTATTTTTGAAATTTAATTATAAAACTTTCATAGCCTTGTATGTTCTCCATATCTTTATGAACCATTTTCTCACTATTATGTAGCTTCGTCTGGAAACTATCAGCTTGTTTAAATCCTAAAATTTCACCTGCAAAATATTTTAGCTTATATTAATCAAGTTTAAGTTTTATTCCATCACCCAGTACGTAGTGCAGTCCCCTTTGTTGATTTTTTTCCCTCAGACCGTCTCCGAGTCAAGTAGCGGTTCGTCACCGTTTTCTTTTGACCAAGATTTTCCAACGGTACAGGACGATCTTTATGTAGAACAGCATCCTGACTCTGCAGAAACGGTACAGAGAGTCTCAAGTGACGAGCGCACGGATTTACCGACAGTCAGAGATCAAACTCCCGAAGGTAATTATTTACTCAGCTGAATCAAGAAATGTTGTTAACTGGATACAGAAATCTTAATCGTCTTGATTTCGATCTTACGTTATTATTTTGACTGTAAAATGGCATACTGTTCCTGTCGTTTTCCCCACTTCGCTGTGAGCTTATAAGCTTATCTGTAAGAGAAATGAAAACAATATGCAAATGAGCCAATAGCGAATTTTTTTTTGTTTTTTTTATGTGTTTGATGCATTTGCTAAAAATAATTTTTTATATACCCTGTTATGAGCAGAAGTTTCTCCCAAATGTGACAAAGGTACTTTGATAATGTACAATTTGATATTCCGGTCACTTATCGAAGAATGGCAAATATGGGATTTAAAATATTTTCTTACCTTAAATGTTGATAAACAACTTTGTCCGGATCCTGTGCGAGAATATTCTTTTCCATTTTTAAGACGTCTTGTTCCTTAATCTTCTTAGATTAAGGAACTTAGATTTAGTCATTAATATTTTTTTTCGTGCTTAAAATCTGAACTGGTCTTACTTGTGAAACAATTTGATTTTGTTTTCATTTGGCACGGTCTTAATCAGTACAAAGCATTATTCTTGACAAGAAACTGTTTTTTTTTTGTAATAATAACTGTCACAGCGGTCGAATCTAAAAATGCAGCAAAAATAAAGAGGTTTAAGTTCCATGTTTTTAGCTGATCAAGGCTTTACATCTTATTGGAGTTCTATCACAATAAATTCCAAGAAATTTCTGATTTATCTTGGATATGGAGAATAGATTTTTTTATTCAGTTATTCATAAGTTGTATTTTGCACACCTTAAAAGGATAGAGGTCATCTGTTTTCATGTCTAGACCATATGATAGCTCTTGTTGCGTAGAAAGGCCCCTTCAGTTTTTAAGCTGAAATTGAACCCATGTAAAGTAAAACTAACAGCATCTATGGTCATTTGTCTGGAATGTGTCACGCAATGGTTGCGTCACAAATTGCATTATTTTTAATTGCCTGTGAATAATTTGTAGATTTGTTCTCAATCAGAACAGACATAGAGTGATTATAAATAAGTCATATGATCATGCAGGTAACCTGGAAGGCAAAGTGGCAGTTGAAGAAAAGGCAGAAATTCTATGTAGGAAAAAATATTGTGCAGAAAAAATGTGGGTTACAGAAGTGACCTCCAAGGTGACAACAGTTCACTGTTCTATATTCATCCAAGATTCTCTGGTTAGAATTAGACAGAGATCAATGGCATGCATTATGATACATAAAGGGCCACTGTTGAGATATGGCATCTGGTTAGGATGTGGCATTATTTTTAGCTCAGTAGTTTAACTGGAAGGTGATATTTATCAATTTTCCACCTGTGTAGATCATCCTGATTTTTACTTAATAGACACCCAGTACTTCAAAAGTTAACTTTCAATTACCTGTAGTCTTTAATTAAGAAAGAAGATAAAGAGTAACTATGATTACAACTGTACAGTGTGGCTGTTTTATATTTTTCTTTATTATATGGCTGGCTCCGCGAGCGGGCAAGATGACCCAAATCCTGCGCTGTGATTGGCTATCTTGTCCGCTCAGGATTACCCGTTACTCGTCCGCTTGGCATTGAAAGTTTAATCCTGAGCAACAATGTAATCTTTTCTTCGTTTTTCTTGTTGTTCTGGGGGAAAATGCTCTCTAAAATGTTTGATAAATTGTCAACATTTACCTAAAGGAGAGGAAAGAGAATGGAATCATCCTGGTGTTGTGAAAATTTTGTTTCAGCTACAATGAATGTGAATTTGAATCGGTGAGTTGCTCTGTGTGTAGATAGATTGATTTTGTAAAACTTATTGTCTCAAGTCGAGTACTAAATTGATTAGTTCTCTAGGTTTGCAATGACTATAAATCATAGCGTAGTTAAAGTTGCGTTAAGTGTTTAGAGCAGTTCAGAAAAGTGTTTTTCTCAAGTTCGCAGAAGAAGCTAACGTTTTTAATTTAGCCACGTCTTGCTTGTTGTAATTAACAAAATCTTATCAAAGCTTCGCCCAGTTTTCTGATTTACCCGCTCTATTTTTCGGGGTATGTTTGCATATAATTTCAAAATGTATTGTGTCATTCAAGAATTATTGATTGGAGGCTGAAAAATTATTTACACCACCGCTGAAAATGGCAAGTTTGCCGGATTCTATTAAAATCTTCCAGCACTTGCGAAAATCTAAATTTTTCGTACTCAATAATTGAATGCTCCCTTTAAGCCATTATAAAGTTAGAGCCTTAAGATAATTTAGGAGACCTTGTTTTCCATGATAACATGCTAATCCAAAAATGCACTGAAAATAAATCTTATACTGGACGGCTATGAAGAATTTCTTTCTGAGCAGAACACTTTCACGTTCTGTTTTGTTTTGTTGTTGTAGTTTTAACTTGAAGATAAAGCTATATAATAAATCCTTTATTGGCCAAGCTTGTCCGGTCAAGATGGCTGGATATTGGCCTCATTCTTTTTTTTTTGCATTTTTATGGACCGAGATGAAAAACGCAAAAAAAGAACTTGGCCAATATCCAGCCATCTTGACCTCACACTTGGTCAATAACGCATATTTCAAAGATATTTGCATCTTTATGTAATAACCTGACAAATTGATTAATTTTTTATGTAGCAGGAAATGTATAAAGGATTTATAGTGCTGGACCTTAACTTTTTCACTAACAACAGTCAAACCTCCTCTTGCGACAACCCCTGGCGAACGGCCACCTCTCTTGGGCGACCACTTTTCCAAAATACTAAAATTTCCCCAGTCAAATCACTATCAGTTGGAACATCTTGTAAACATCCACCTCTGGTATGCAACCGCCTGGGGGTTGAATTGGAGGGTTGGAGATGGGGGCTGATTGTGCCTCCCCCTCCATAAGTACATAAGCTATGACAGTGAGAATTAGAGGATAGATCTTAGTGCGTCCAGAGATGAGTAAACAAAAGGAGAAATTATACGGGAAAAAATGTTTGGTTGTGGTTCGAAATATTTCAGTGAGCACTTAAAATTAGAGCGTGTTTACAAATGTGTGCTAGGAATGGCAAATGAATTACACAAGTCCAACACAAAATGTTCAAAACAATTCATAACCCTGTGAATATGTCTCCTACAGAAATAATTCTAGTCTCCAAGTAAACGTTAACAAAAGGAGAATACAAAATAATGTTTGGTTGTGGTCTGAAATATTTAAGCGTTTTCTGCGTGTTTACAAATGTGCGCTGCACATGAATTTATGATACAAATTATTAAGTCCAACACAAAATGTTCAAAACAATATTCATAACTGTGAATAGCTCTGTGAATGTTCAAGATTAATTGAAGTGGTGCCTGGAAAAAAAACCCTAAGTGACTTCTGATAAATTAGTAGATTCTCCTTCCAAATTGCCTTGTATTCGCTTGTGAAACAAAAGGAGAATTTGACCTTACATTAAAAGCCACTGAGGGCCTTGTTCCGCGCACCCCTTCAATTTATCCAGGAATATTTGCCGTATGGCAACGACTTAAGTATTTTTGTGTAGTTTTAGCGACTTGCGAGTTGCTTACTCACCACATGTTTGTTTTTAACTCACATTTCATCTGTTTGTCCCCCCTCTTAGTTGCTCTTGGGTTTCAAATTTCGTTATAAGTCCCCTGCTTTCTCGACAAATGTTGTTTGTCGAAATATTCAACGAATACAGCAATTAGTTTTCTTCAAAATTCTTGTTTGTTTTTCTGAAAGAAGTTGGCCATCTCACTTCCTGCCGAAAAAAACCCGGGTTGCAGCACAGGGTCTGAGTGTCTCATTTCACATTGGATTACATGAAGGAGCATACATTCGTACAGTTGGTCGGTCGGTCGGACCAAATCAAAATTTCTCTGAACTCATGGGTTTACCAAAGTCTCTTAGCTATGGGGCTACATGCGCACATGGAGCTCCACTATGATATCAGATTTTTTAAATATCAAATCTTTAATTCTATGTTGTGTTCTGTGAAGAAAATATCTTAAATGGGCCGCCAGCCAACTGGCCAGAATGTACTAATGTATGGATAAAAGACAAAAAGATAATTAATGCTTTAAGAATTACCTCTGTGGGGGGAGAAACAGCTGTGAGCTTGCTCATGTGTCACTCAATTGCATGATGTAATAATAATATTATTATTATTATGGTCAATAAAGACATTTATTGTCTTAGTGACCATATAACAGACAATGTACATATTTATGAAAAGGTTCATTATCTTGCAAAGTCACACAGAATAGAGGTAGCCGAATATCGCCTTATATTTAGCCGACAAGGCGGTAGGTCAAGTGGGCTGAAATCAGGTGATACAGTCGGACCTCTTTTAAGCAGCCACCTATTAAGCGGCCACCCTCCATTAAGTGGCCACTTTCCAAAGTCCCGAATTATTTTTTTGTCAGTAAAGTGCTGTATTCGATACCTCTATTCAACGGCCGACCTCTATCAAGCGACCAGTTTTCAAAGTCCCCAGGGTGGCTGCTTAATAGAGGTCCGACTGTATTCCACACATTGGTAACAAAAGCACATTTTTATTGCAGAAAAACTGGATCCCATCTTTGTTTTGCCGTTTAATCTCCCTGACACATGATATTAGGTATATCTCAGGATATCTTTTGACTACTGGGGACAAATATTCGCTGCACCCTGATTATTGTGAGATATGTTGCTGTGTGTTGAATAATAACAACTGATATAGCAACTAATAAGGAGCTTATCAAAGTGCTCTATTGCTGAAATCCTGGGGCAGTCAGCAGTCTCTATAATAATAATAATAATAATAATAATAATAATAATAATAATAATAATAATAATAATAATAATAATAATAATAATAATAATAATAATAACAATAAAATCAGTTCAGCTGGATTAAATGGTTTTTAAAGGAGAACACATTTTGAAGCTTGTGCCTTCAATCATTTGATCAATGATACTTAAGTTAATGTTAGTAACTACATGTAACATATTAATCAGTACTGTTTAACACTGCTCTTACTTTTACTATCTTTTAAGTTTACATTGAAGAACTTAAAGTCACAGCTATAGAGAGGATAAAAGAAAAGAGGTCACGGCATGATTCAAGAAAACGTGATGATCATCGGTACGTTCTACAGGTAAACAATCTTTAACAGAAAAAAGACACTTGATTATAATAACCAACTTTGCAAATTGAAATCCCCTTTAGCAAAAACGTTCCCTGTAAGAGCCCTACCCTACAACTAGTAAATTGGCACAGTTAGCAAGGAGGCTGTTTAATTATATCAAGTAGCAACCTTGTAACAGCCCATACATATCAGTTTTCTACCCAACAAGTACTGAGGACTCCATGAGACAGCCCTATTACAGCTTGTTTACATGCCCAAGTGCTGCAATAAATGTTTCCACAGTAAAATATCCTCACTGCACACCTATTACCCCGTCACGGAGAACTAAGTTATGGAAAGATGCCGCGACTGTTAGGGCAATAGGCGTGCCGAACATAGCGCAAAGGTGAAGCCAACCGCCACCAGGGGAGGTGGGAGGGGCGAAACTTAAACGCCACTTTCACAGAACTCCGTAGCTAAAACCGAGCTATTTGAAGCGAGGGCCGCAAGGCGTCATGCGCGGCAGCACGCTGGCCCGGCAGGACGGAATTTAACTGATTTAAATCTTCACGTGCTACGGGCTAATTATGTATGCAGTGAGAATAGTTTGAAATTTAATGCCTAAGTTGCTGACAAATGAAACATTTGACAGACAAGTAGCTGGGTTGACATGTCAAATGTAGTAACTGAGACGTTATGTGCAAAATTATCAGTGCCACATTACAGAATTTCAATTGCATGGAATAATGCAAGAACACAATGCAAATAAAGACAATTCTCAGAATAATCATTTATTTTTCAGGGATGCAAAGTTTGATTCATCAACTTATACATAGGCTTACAATTGCCTAATCTATAAACTGTTAATTTGGCCAGCATAAAGAGATTCCAGAGCTGATCTTTGAAGCATTAATCCTTCATCAAAGCGAACTGATTTGCTCTACTTATGAAGGGCTAACACTTTTTTTGAGATGTCAGCTAGCTTGAATCTCTTTACGTTGGCCAAATTAGTCTTCAACTCAGTTGATATTAAACCAAATATGGTTCTCATTAATTATCTAGTTCACATATAAGTGGTTGAGCTTCAGTGTACAATGTAACTTTGTGGTTCTGTTTATCATTGTGTTGATGAAAAACAACTAAATTTTAGTTAGTACTTTGTGGTTTTACCTTTTTCATCAATGCCAGCCTTGTCAGTTTCCTTAATTATATTTCATCCATAAAAAGAGTAAAAGTCTATCAGTTTTACAGGGTTTTTCCAGTAATTGGCTAGTGAGGGCCCTTTGGACTGCCTTGAAAGATTTTAGAGGACCTTTTTCCATGAAAGAGGGCCCAAGATATTTCAACTTCAGGGCTGTCAACTCTCCTGGACAATCCGGGAGTCTCCAGATTTTGCACCTTATCTTCCGTTCTCCAGATTTTGAGCCGTATCTTCTGGTCTCCAGATTTATGTCTGTAATCTCCCAGATAATTGACAAAATTTGCTATTTGTCATATACTCGACTTTCTGACAGGAAATTCTGAAATGTTTAGCATTGGTTCTGGTACTGTTGAATTCCCCTATTTGAAGACGTGTGAGGTTGACAGCCCTGCAACTTGCCAGACAGAACATTAAGAAATTAATGGTAAATTGATGGCATAATGTGAATATTTTATTAATAAGTTCCTTAAATCATGATAGAAGATTGTATTTGTAGCACTAAGCACTTTCAGGTTTGAAGCTGACTATACAACTTTAATATGTAAAACTGTAACAATATGTCATTTAATTTTGGATTGTACTGTAGCAGTATAGGCACAGAGATTTTAAGTCCCATGTGACCACACCAAGACTTTTTGTTGGGGAAGAAGAGAAAGGCCTGTAATATATCCATCTGATGAAGTCTTCAATTCATTATCTTATTACATGTATATAAGAAGTAAAGAGTTTCTTTGCTTTTTTAAAGGTGTTGTGGAATGATGCTACCACGGAACTGATACACAGAACATATGAAGAAATGTTTGACTTTCAGTGCAAGGTACAGACTCATCTCAGTGCTTTTATTAAAAGCTTTCGTTTATTTAAAGTTTTCGTCCTTCAGTCAACAATTTGAAATGAAAGTTGCAGTACATTTTGAAAACATTTGCAAATATATAAGCTGAAAATATAGAGTGCATAAATAAGAAAACTATAGGCAAAACTTTAAGAGGATTTTTTGTTTGGGTTATTCCAGAAAAAATCCACCCCCCCCCCCCCCCCCGACGGATGGAGTCGTTTTTTAACCCCACCTCTCACCTGGATTTCCTGAAGCACAAGACCCACCCCTTCTGTCTGGATTTCCAAAACAAAAGACCCCCCCTCCTGCCTGGATTTCCAGAAAAAAATTAATAGGCTTAAATTTAATTTATTTTTAATAGAAAATACGCACAATCACGTCTAGAAGATGTTCTTTTTTAATTTCTAAAGCTTCGGCTAATATTAAAAACTCTATCGCGTGGAACTAAAAAAAGAAAGGAGCAACAAAGGCGAAAAAGCGAACAAGTTCATCCTTTGTGCCCAATGGACAACACCCATGGAATCTTAAAACTGTACGCAGAAAACACACTGGCTGCTTGTTCAACTGCACTACGGACGATGGGACTTCAGAGAGGTTACCACTGTATATGTTCAGCATATGTTGCAGGAACCCGTCCAAGAACTTCCTCCTTCTGTTGCTTTCGTAACGGCTACAAGTTCCTCTTGAGTATTTTTGACGAAGAGGGAATGTTTGGACCAAAATTCTTTGGAATTATCTTCTTCAGCTAATAGCTCTGCATCCTTGCTTGCACGAGTAAAAAATTCTTCTGTCTGACGCAGTGGAATCCATGCTAAGAATGCAATGGCGGACCAGACAACCGCGCTGGTTGACGTGAAATTACACAACGGTGGCGCGCTGGGTCTGGTACGAGTAGAAATGTGTCAGGCGTTTCAAACTCTTCGTTGCAACGGCTCGTTCTTTACTATCTTGTTGTTTGTGTAGGCTTTAACTTCTTTATTTGTGTTGGAGTAGAACGTCTAAGAGACTAAAAATGTTGCTTACAATAAACGAGTTGTGTTTCTTTGTGAAGACACGGGGGGAGGGAAGAAAAGTTACACTACTGTGCATGAGCAGAGAAAACAATAGAAACAAAAATACATCGTGACGTAGCGTGTCCATTTAAATCCGCCGGCCTTGATAATGTCAACTTAAACTTGAAAATGTTCTGAAAATGTTCTTTGAGCCAATAAGAAATGTTCCTCGGCAGTAGTTCTCTTGATTTGAATGTTCACAATGTCCTGGATTTAAATGTTCATAATGTCCTGGAATTACTGGGTCTCCTTTGCTAGCAGCAGGCACAATTTCACAATTGGCCGAGTGAATGTTCCAGTCTTGGTTTTGACCGAGACGACTGGAACCAGCTTGTCTGGTCCGGGATGGGTTGCCGTGATTAGACCAAGCGGCCACTGACACGGGGGAGTGCGGTTATCCTTGACAAGAACTATGTCGCCAACACTAAGGTTTCTGCGGGGCAACCTCCATTTGTTGAAGCGCTGAAGAGAGTTGAGGTACTCGGTTGACCAGCGTTTCCAAAAGTACTGTGTTAGTGCTTGACACAGCCGCCATCGCCTTAATAAAGGTATGGGAGTGTCTGAGACTTTGTCAGGTAGTGCTTCGAGTGGCCGGCCAATCAGGAAGTGGCCAGGGGTGAGTGGTGCGACTGCGTCATCATCATTTGAGTCAAGTGCGGTGAACAGGGGCCTTGAGTTGAGGCAAGCTTCAATTTGGCACAACACAGTTGTCATCTCCTCAAAGGTTAGCTTGCTTTCCCCAACGATTCGCTTTAAATGACGCTTGCAGGCCTTCACTCCGTTTTCCCAAACGGATTCATGATGAGGACCTGTGGGTGGGCTGAATTTCCACTGGATACCTTGACTGCTGCAGAAATTCATGATAGATTCTTGTGTGGCTTGTTTTTCAATAAGGCGTGACATTTCCTTTAAATCCTTGTTGGCACGGTGAAAGCAGGATGCATTGTCACTCCATATCTGAGTCGGTTTTCCTCGCCGAGAAACGAAACGGCGAAGGGCAGCAAGGAAAGCTTCAGCAGTGAGGTCTGAGACCAGCTCAATGTGGCAGGACTCTGTTGCTCAGCAGACGAAGATGGCTGCATACGCTTTGCAGTAAGGGGGTCTACGTATAGCTCCAATCTTGAGAGTGAGGGGTCCTGCATAGTCAACTGACATGTTTTCATTGGCAAAGCTTGGTACAACACGTGGGGATGGTACTTGGCCCATAAGTTGAGTAGTGATCTTCGGCGATGCTCGTTGGCACGTGATGCACTGACGTGTGCACTTGCGAACGACTCTGCGTGCACCGACGATGTGATAGAGATCTTGAAGAGATCCTAGAGTGAGTTTGGGACCAGCATGGCACAAACGTTCGTGTTCACTCTGGATAATCATTGATGCAAGATGGTGCTTTCCATGGAGGATGATGGGATGCCGAGATTGGTAGTCCTTCTGTGACTGTGAAAGACGGCCACCAACTCTCAACAGTCCATCTGCATCAAGAAATGGATTTAATGGGCGTAGGGGATCAGACAAGAGTAGCGGTTTCCCCTTCTTGAGTGTTTCCACTGTGTCTGGAAACATCTGGATTTGGGCTTGTTTCGACAAGTAGTTCTTCGCTTTGGCCAATTCGCTCACTGACAGTGGTGCGGAGCTGAATAGATGAGAACGATTGACGACTCAGAACACCCAGGCAGTGACTCTCACGAGATGCGTGTAGCTTGAGTACCTTTGAATGTCAATTACAGGCTTGATTTCAGTGGTAACGGCTTGGAGAGTGACTTCTTTTCTTTCCTTGAATTGCAAGGTTTCTTTCTTGATTCCTGAGGAGTAGAGACTCTCAAGTGGTGCTAGAGGGAACCTGGCTTTAGGTGGTTCCTCTAGAGTCCAAAATTTCTGAAGAGTTTCTTTGCAGCTTGGAAGTGAAGTCGATGCATGTAAGGTTATGACTTCATTATTTTTTTTTTTTTTTTTTTTTTTTTTTTTTTATTCATAGCAACGACACGTACAAACAATACTACGTTACATGACTATTTGAGTTACACTACTATTACTACATTACATTACATTGCTTGACCTACTTACAGAAATTGTACTTACATTGCTTGTATTCTTTTTAACTAATTATGAAATAAATACACGTGCTACGTCATCCTGCATACGATGCTAACACAACACACACACACATACACACACACGCACCCCACCCACACATACAAGAGATAATAAAAGATTCCCCTTACTCAACTTTCATACTTAAAGTGCTTCACGCATCGTAGTTGCTGAGAGTGGTCCACTTAGCTCTATATTTTTCGTAATTGGAATTTCTAATGGCTATTTGTCTTTCACATTTGATCTTGCTGTCTAGTAAGGCAAGAAAGACCTTTAAATTTGGAGTCTCAGACTGGTTTCTTGCAAGAAAAACATGATATTTAGCAATAAGAAGATAATGGTTTAACGCGTAGAAGGTGGTTGTTTCAGGTTTGTAACCGTACAGGATTTCAGTATTCCTAGGACTAATGTTGTCAGAGCGCTTAGCATTCCACCACATCATTATGTCTTTCCAAAAGATTTTAACGTCGGGGCATTCGCAAAGCATGTGAATAAGCGTTTCGTTCGGAAAGAGGCAGCGTTCACATTCTGGAGAAGCCTTTATATTCATTTTGTAAAGAGAGTGATTAGTGGGTATGATGTTATGAATTAGTTTGAATTGGAAGCTCCTCAGTTTGTTTTCGACTGTGACTTTAAAAGGAAGCTCGTATACTGCCTTTACATTCAACCCTTGTTTTCTAAGATTGATTTCAACGATGGGGGGAGAAAAGGATCTTTCTGCAAGCATCACACGGGCTTTTTTTGTAGAGGAGATGTCAAGGGATGGAACTGGTTCGTTATCGCCGTTAGTGAGATTACCTACGATTTCGCTTTTCCAAATTTTAGGGATTGCCGCAAGAACACCAGCATAATCGAGAAAAGTAGAGCGAACGCTATATTTGCATTTGAAGTTTTCGAACGAAAGGAACTGGCCATGGATGTTTAGGAGGTCGCTTATTTTCAAAATGCCTTTATTAGCCCATGATCTATAATAAAACGATTTTCCGTTTATCTTTATGAACCGATTGTTCCAAATGATTTCTTGTTTGTATTCATTTGCGTTACGTGGATCTTTGGAATTGAGCTCTTGCCATACAGCTAAAACGTCTTTATAAAAAACAGAGAGATTTTTGAGGTCGAGTAATTTAAGATCGTAGTTACATTGAAATAAGAGAGTTCCACCGACCTTACCTAAAAGCGAATCAAGGAGGGCACACCAATGGCGGTCATTTGCTAGACAGTAACGATTAACCCACGAAGTCTTGAGCGATTTAACAACGTCAGCAAAATTGAGCATATTAAGACCGCCGTGGCTTATTGGGCCGGTCAGAGTTTTTCTTTTGACTTTATCTGGCTTAAATTTCCAAATAAAAGAGAAGATATTGCTGTTGACTTCTTTTACAAATTCTTTGGGAACATTTAATACGGAACAACTATAAACAAGTTTGGCGAGAGCTAAGTTTTTGACGATGGCAATTCTGCCTAAGATCGTTAAATGTCTACTTGACCAAGTATTTAGAACTTTTTTGAGTTTGGCAAGCCTCTCGTCGAAATTGATTTTATTCCCAACCTGAACATGATAAGGAAAAGCGATTCCAAGCGCAATGACGTATTGCTTCGGCCATGAAATGCCAAAAGGTTCTTCTTTGCCTAATCGGCTTTTCAAAGGACCAAGCCAAAGACCCTCGGTTTTAGACTTATTGATTTTCAAGCCGGAAAGGTCACCGAACTGATCGAGAAGAGTTAGTAGGGACACCGCGGATGAATCGTTGCGAATGAAAGCGGTGGTGTCGTCAGCGTACATACTGAGTTTAGTGATCTTATTTCCGTTTTCAAGTCCTTTGATTGATTCATCGATTCTTATTTGGTGGGCCAGTGGCTCCACAGCTAGAACAAAGAGTAAACCTGAAAGAGGACAACCCTGTCTAACACCCCTTTGGAGAGAAAAAAATTCCGACGAGTAGCCATTATTTACAACACAGCTAGAAATGTTGGTGTAAAACGTTTTGATCCAGTTGAGGAAACTTGGACCGAAATTCATAGTGTTAAGCACTTTAAAGAGAAAGTCCCATTCTAAAGAATCAAAGGCCTTTTCAAAGTCAAGGAAAAGTATCATTCCGTCCTTGTTTTCATATTGTTCAATTATATCCGAAATTAAGCGAATATTTTCACCAATAAATCTACCTTTGATGTACCCAGTTTGATCACCGTTTATCAAGTACGGAAGTACTTTCTCTAAACGTTTCGCAATACATTTGGTTGCTAATTTGTAGTCTGTGTTTAGAAGAGAAATAGGGCGCCAATTTTTTAACAGAAGAGGATCTTTATTCTTTTTTGGGATCAGGGAGATGATTCCTTGACTCTGAGAGATAGAAAGTTCTCCTAGTGAGGCACTGTGATTGAAGCAGTCTATCAAAGGACCAGAAACATCGGGCCAGAAACGAAGGTAAAATTCTGCTGTTAACCCATCTGTGCCAGGAGTCTTGTTAGGTTGAAACGTTTTCAACGCGGCAAGGCATTCCTCTGCGGTTATCAGACCTTCGCAAAGGTCTTGCTTTGTACTGTCGAGTTTTGGTAAGGATTCACAATCGAAAAAGGTAGAAAAGCGTTCAGCTGAAAGCTGGTTTTGAGAGGTGTAAAGCTGATTGTAAAAATTTTTCATGGCGGTTAATATAGTTTTTGGATCCTCTACAGTACTACCGTCAGGTGTCTTCAGCTTTGTTATATGTTTCTTTACATAACTTCTTTTTTCTAAGTTAAAAAAGTATTTGTTGCATTTTTCTCCTAATTCATACCATCTAGCCCTACTCCGGATAATAGACCCTTTAGTTTTTTGCACGGCAATTTCATCTAATTCGATCTTGAGTTTTCTAGCCTTGTTTACAAGGGAGCTATTTTCTGGGGTTTCGTCGATACGTGAGTTGATTTTCTCTAGCTTTTGGAGGAGGTTCAATTCCGTACTTCTTTCAGCGTTGGCTTTCTTTTTCGCAAAACGAATTGCAAATATCCGGATCTCCATTTTCAACATTTCCCAAAATAACCTTTTATCAGCAACATCCTTGTGTTTTTGGGTGGCGTGTTTGATGATGAAGCTCATTTTTGTGACGAAATCTTCATTTTCTAAGAGTGAATTATTAAATTTCCAGTAGCCTGGGCCTCTTTCTTCTTGTTTGTCTTCAGGCTTGATCGAGATGGTGACAGGGGAGTGATCTGAATCATGATAGGCGGAAATGTCGGTTTTCGAAACGCGGCATAATAAATGCTTCGAGATGAGCCAGAAATCCAGTCTACATTTGATTTTCCCGGAGCTATTTCTCCACGTAAACTGTGTATCATGTGGATGTTGTTCTCGCCAGGGATCGACTAGGTCATAGTTGCAACGGAGTTCGTCGATCGAATGTATTACACTTTTTTTGAATTGAATGTCTTTACCTCCAAATTTATCGGAAGCGGACAGTGGGCAGTTAAAATCTCCACCAATAAGAATTTTGTCAGTTTGCTGGCCACGAATAGAATCGGTTATCTTCTGAAAAAAAGAAATTTGCTGGTTTTGGTCGTTTGGGGCATAAATATTAACGAGGCACAATTCGTCTTCGTTGACGGTGGTGTTTACAATAATAAATCTGCCGTTTTTATCCGCAGTAACATTCGTCACCTCTTTACTGAGTGAGGAACTGAAAAGAATCATAACACCTCTACTGTGTTTTGAGCCGTGCGCAAAGAAAATGTCGCCTCCCCATTCTGCTCGCCAAAAATTTTCCAAGCTAGCATCGCTGTACGTCTCTTGCAGAAAAATTACATCAAATTTTCTGATATGAAGCCACCGGAAAAGTTTTCTTCTTTTGATAGATTTGTTGAGGCCTCTTGCATTAAGAGAAACAGCATTTAAGGTCATATACACACTAGATTTGTGAATTTCTTTCTAACGCAATTCATGAACCACAGCTTGCAACGTTCGATAGCGTTTAGCCTTGCGATGTAAATGTTTTGTGCAGATGGTGCGCTGACAACAATTTACAATACGTTGAGTAAGGCGGGTACAAATCACGATGAGTACAACAAGTGTACTATGGCAACTAACACTTAACATAATAGAAACACTAATTAAACTGCGAAGCAGCTTAATGTATAGAAGGGAATAAGTGCCATTTTTTAAAGGCATGTTGAAAAGAGACAAAACCCTCCTACAAAACTCTCCGCCAAAATTTAAATAATTAATTGATGAAGCGAAAGGGAAGCGAGGGTTTTGAAAGGGAACGTTTGAATAATGTTATGTTACATGTGGGAGAGGGTGGGAAAGAAAAATATTTGATTATAACCTAACGAATATTGTCCAAATCTTCAACTTCATGTACTCTATGTACTTGATCGCTTTGGGACTTTCTGACGAAAATTTTGCCGTCAATGGTCCAGGCGCTATGCCAGTTGTTGATCTTTTTAACTTTTCTTACTTTAGCGAACAGTTCACGCCTATAGTTAGTTAAGTTCTCATTAATATAAACAGCTCCTGCATTATGAAAATAGTTGTTTAAACTTACTGACTTCAGGTACTTCTTGGATTTATAGAGTTCATTTTTGGCTCTGTATGATCTGAATCGTACAATGATTGGTCTTGGACCGCCGTTAGATCTTCTCGTGGCCATTCTATGACAGATGTCGATGTCATTGTTGACAATATGTACATTGAGAACCTTTCCAAGCTTGATGATCTTGTCAGACAGATTTTCTTCTGAAGACTCAGGAATGCCGTGAATTTCGAGATTATGTTTTCTAGTGTATTGTTCTAAATCGTCTATTTGGCATATAGCGGTGTCCAGATCGCTTTTAAGACCATCTAGATCGTCGTTTAAGTCGGCAACTTCATCTTCTGCTTTGCGAACTTCTTTCTTGAGCGAGCTCACATCTTGTTTCAGCTTGTTATTCTCCGCCTCTAATTTTTCCAGTTTGTCGATGTGGAACTCTAGCGACTTCTGCAGTTCTTCGTGTTGCTTGCGCAAAGCTCTGTTCTCTTTAAGAAGCTCGTCAGTGTTCCGTTGTATCTTGTTCAGTGCGATCCAGATACTCGACAGATCGGCATGCTCGACCATGTGCTCTGTAGTCTTTGCAGTCTTATTTGGAGGAATTTCGGGCGAGCTGCTGCTACTAGGCCTTTCAACTCTCTTCCCTCCAGTGATGGGCGGACTTTCGTCGCGTTCGCTTACCTTTTCAGCCATTTATTACAAAGCGGAGAGCTACACAGGACGGACTACTCAAAAACGCTGCCGTCCATCTTGGCTCTCCCTTTATGACTTCATTATGCGGTTGTTGGCCACTAGTGCCTCCAAACAAAACCCAACCGAATATGGTGTCTTGAGCGGCTGGAGTTCCTTTAGGCCCAAGGATAAGACCTGGCTTCAGGATGTCATGGTAAACGTCAACACCAAGGAGAACATCAATAGGTTTTGACACATTGAATTCGGGATCTGCTAATTCAAGTGAGGATAGGTGTGGCCAGTAACCCGTTGGAAGGGACTTAAGGGGTAATGCTTTGTCAATGAGGGTAAGACGATGGCTTGTACATTGTTCAGACATGATGTGTGCTGAGTGGATGTCAAGTTGATCTCAACAACATTGCTACTTTGGGTTGGGCACTGAGTTCCTCCAATTCCATTGATGCTGAGTTCTTGTTTTTGCCCACGTAGCATGAGGTGCTGGACGGCTTGTTCCGTGACAAAGGAGGCTGTGGAAGCAGGATCTAGTAGAGCCCGTGCGATCATTTGAAGACCATGTGATCCGCTTAGGAGCACCATTGCTGTCATCATGAGAACAGGATTTAAGGTGGTGACTTCAGGCATGGTTGCATAAGTTGCAGAGGTAATGGTGCTGACAGCAGCAGTGTTGGTTGTCTGAGTGTTGGTGGTCATACCTGGGGTTGGCACCACAGGAACATTTTGTCTTGTTTCTTCACTAGTTGGTTGTGCAGCGTGACTGCTCAGATGCAAGAAGGTGTGATGCCGTTTCCCGCATTTAAGGCAACAATTAGGTGAAGTGTAATGTTTCCCGATGTGTTTTCCTTTCAAACAGTTGAAACAGAGTCCTTGTTCCTGAACTAAGGTGCGTTTGTCTGCAATTGACTTTTCTTTGAAGCTTGGACAATAAGCGATATTGTGTTTTGCACCATGACAGGCTGGGCATTTCTCTTGTGTGTTCGTAGAATACACTGCAACTGACTTTGCTGGTTTCTTGGTGGGGCTTTGAACTTTCTTGTGGCCAGCATCAAAGGATGCCAGTTCAGTTGCTGTTGATCTTAAATCAAGAAATTCTAGAAACTTGTGATAGTTTGGAACATCCTTGTCCAACTGCGTGAACTTTTGCCACTCTACCATGGTAAGAGGGTCTAGCTTTGATTCACCGAGAGCAGTTATGAATCGTTCAAAGTCAAGTTTATCCATTGCTTTAAGGGACCGGAGATGATGTTGAAGGGTGTCATGTAACTGCCTGAGTTCCATGCTTGATCCATTCTTGACAGGGCTGACATTGAGTAGTGCTCTAACATGAGCACGGTGGATGACTTGAGGCCTGTCGAATCGTCCCTTTAGGGCTGCAACAGCCTCTGGGTAGGCTTCCGCAACTGCATCGATACCTTCAATGGCATCCTTGGCCTTCTGCGTTGTAAGCAATTTCAACAAATATTGCATCCGCAGTTGATCATCCAGTTTCTTGGAGTTGTGGATGGTTGCTTCGAATTGCTGCCAATACGATTTCCACTTTGTTGGTTCTCCATCAAAGGTGGGAATATTCAGTGAAGGTAATTTCACTGTCTTTGCTTCATCATGGTTTTGATGTGAAGTGGTTTTAAATTCTTGTAACAACTTGCTCAGCTCTTCGCGGTGCTGGTTGTTCTGAATCTCCAGCTCTTTAGAGCGATTTTGTTCCCTTTCAATTTCTCGTTCTTTGCTCTTACGCGTTTCGTCACGGCAGCGTTGTGTGATCAGTTGCGTTACTTGATCTTGGGTTGCTTTGATCTTGTCAAAGTAATCAGATATTGCGTCATTCCATTTATCTGAGTCTTCCAACTCTGTGTAAAATGATTCGATTGATCGAGGCTCTTTTCCAGGTCAAAGAGCTGGGTTTTCATGTCCGCTAAATCATCAATTTCAGCGAGGTCGTCTTGAACTTCTGAGGTTTTCGCGGCTAGGCTGTTTACCGCTTTGGTAATCCGATTCCATTTGAAATCTAGGGATCGCTTGCCTTTACTTTCCGTCGATTTCGCATCTTGTGGCTTATTAGAAGCAAGGCTGAGAATATACAACAGCTTGCTAATGTTGTCTCGTACACGATCATCATGAGTGTCTAGTTCTTCGAGGTCCTTTTCGATTAATTCTTCATTAGTTGGGTCGAGCAAAGCGCTCGCATCGATGTGCTGGCTTTGAAACGTGTTGTTCAATTCCCGAATCTCATCCAAATACTGTCCAGCGCAGATTATGTCATATTTTGATTTTTCTTCTTTTTCGCAGAGTGGGTCTATCTTCTTGATAAGGTTTGTGATCCAGCGCTTAGTAGTTGCTCGGTTCTGTACGAGCGATTCCCGCGATTCAGCCATTACGCGATTGACACGAGGTAGTTCATGATTATCAAGGACTGTATATCTTTCTTGAGACTTGTCTTGTGTAGTATCCGGCTTCGAAGGACCATAAATGACGTGTAGGCTTTAACTTGTTTATTTGTGTTGGAGTAGAACGTCTAAGAGACTAAAAATGTTGCTTACAATAAACGAGTTGTTTTTCTTTGTGAAGACACGAGGGGAGGTAAGAAAAGTTACACTACTGCCATGAGCAGAGAAAACAATAGAAACAAAAATACATCATGACGTAGCGTGTCCATTGTTCACGTTTTCTGCTCTAACAGGACCTGCGAAGGAACTTATAAGATTATCATTTATTCTAGGTGAGAAATATGTGAACAAAATATTTCTACTATTTTCAGGGTCTGAGAGCGCTGAAGTGACACCGAACTAAACGTTAGCTAACGTTCAAATTGCGTGAACTATCGGTCGAAATGACCCCTGCAGAAGACTTTCTTAAGTTCAACCCCCGTTCCCGCCTGGATTTCCAGAGTCTTAGACCCCCACTCCCGCGAGAATTTCCAGAATCCCATCCGTCGGGGAGGTGTGGATTTTTTCTGGAACAACCCGTTACAACAAGCAAGGCATGAGTAAATATTTGAAAACTTGAGCTTCTTCAGTGAACTTAAGAAACACACTGAACTAAACTAATGAAACACTTAACACAACTACCACAATGCTCAGATTTAAATACAGTCAATGCATAGGTGGAAGAACTAATTAATTTAGTTCTTGATTAGAAACACAAATGAACAGGTGCAAGGTTAGCAAGCTTTTAATACAAAATTAATGTCACTGTTCCGTTTAGAGTATCCAAACACACAAGCTTTAATGAAACGTAGAGTAATAAACTAAAGTAAGGACCACAAGACACGTTTGGCATTAATTTGGGGGACACCGCTCGGCGATTGGCGTGACTGGCGACTTCTATTGCGTCACCATTTTAAGGCCTCACTTCTCTGGCACTTCCAGCTGCACCTAGGCCAACAACAACAAAACACAACAACGCACTGCAACAGCAGCACAGCTAGGCCAGCAGCGCCACTCCAAGAAGAGTATTGGCAGGTCGCAAAACTAGAGCGCTACGAGCTGCCATCTAGGCCAGCAACGCGCAAACCTAATTAACTGAATGACCTATCATGCCTCACCTATCTAACCAGCGCTGCTGGGTCGGACCGGAGTATTGGCAGGTCAATATTACCAAAAGTCATTGAAATGAACTAGAGAACTTAGCTTGGGGAAGTCGCTACGCAGACTTAACCGCCACAGATACACGCGAAGCGGGTATCCCCCCAAGCAAAGAAAATCCACACCAAAATTTAAAACTTGCAGGTTAAGGGGAAGGCTAGCCAGTCTTGCATTAATTATTTTGTGAGAAAATAAGAAGTATAATAAGAATTATATATACACCGTTGTAGCCCCAACATGCGGGTAGGTTCGAGACAATAAAGAGAGGTAAACAGTGTTGCCAATTCAAGCAGAATATAAAACTAAATGGCAAATAGATATGGTTATTCCCATGCACATAGCTCACAGACAACCAAGGAACAAAATTGGTTGAAAGTTTCTTGAATATGAACTTGTAAAACACACAAAAGTGTACGTTGAAAAACTGAAAGTAGACGACCTGAAATATGACTGATGAGAAGGTCCGAGGTTGTGTGAGCCTGTAATGGGCTGGTACTGATTTGAGGTGCATCTGCCTGATACGAAAACCCCAAAAAACCCAGTGGGAAAAAAAATAGGGAACGTACTCTCCCAGAAATGCAGATACACAACCCCTGGAGAAAGGGGCAATCAAGTACCAAGACAAAATAAAAGTAGTGGTAGTTACTACAGTGATGACAAAAGCAAAGTCCATAATATATGAAGGAGGTGGCCCTGGAATGTAGATGGTTCCCTTGAGGAGCCAAAGGTGGTGACACTTGGACATCTAAGATCCTGGTGGCACTGAAAACATCCTATTGAGCAGGAGAAAGCTGAAGACAAGCCAAAAAACAGCCACTGGATCGCTGGGAGCATAGAACCTCAGGAGCAGAAAAGGAGATACGGTGGTGCAAGATCAGGCATGTAAATAACAAGAAGAGGCAAACAACGAATTAGTCTGAAAAGGGTTTCAAGACAAACAAAATGACACGCCCATAGACTAGAACTTAACATGTGAGAGGGGGGGTGAATGGTAATTACCCAAACCAGCATTGAATAAAACTAATAAGTGAAGGACCAGGATAATGACTAGTATGGAGATAGTGAGTGAATAATGCGACTAAAGGGAAGGGACAAAAAACAACCACAGTTACCTCACCAGCAAAGCTGGAATGGACAAGAGTGGCACAAAAGGAAGTGAACATGATCACTCCCTTTAAGTAACCCTGTGACTTTACTGGAAATAGAGAACGTATGGGTGTTGCAAGTAATCCTATGCACAAGGTGGTAATGTAAAAAGAAAACCAAATATGGGAAGTTCAAAACTATGTGTATGGACAGGAACCATTTCAAAAGGATAGAATTGATGGCAAGCTACAAGACGAGAAGGCAGAGTTGAGCTTTCATGGTAATCCCGAGGGGATAAACTCAACAACTGCTGCTTCTACAAATATCGAAATGGTAACTGCTCCTAAGTAGGATGCCTAAAAGGTGTGTAATTCCCCAATAATAAAATATCGGTTTCAGCTCCATGAAGGGATTCGGAAGAACACATATTTATGTCAAGTAACAGGCAAATACAGAGAACAAACTGTAACAAGGGATGGGAGAACTAGACCCACATGATAACGACTTCATGAAACCATGTAAAACAAACAACCCACTAAATAGCTACTTGTAAGGATATGGAAATAAGTGATAAAATGATTGGGCTACAAATATTTCTAGATATGTTGAGATGTAAACAAATGAACGCTGCTAAAGAAACGGGCATCCCTTCAGCAACTGTCAAGTACACAGCTATGGTGAGGTGACAGCAGAGGACACTTTTATGATAACACACCAGGTATCTAAACTTGGCCAGGATGATATGAACCCAAAGCACATAGGATCGAGAACAAAATATGGTTGCAGGGAGAAAGGTTGGGGCAAGGAACCCAGTGGACAACTGCATCTACAACTAGAAGGCAACTAAAATATAGGACATTAGGGCCTTATGTGTGAGAATGTCTAGACTGTGTGTGACAGTTAGCTGATAGTAATGCTATAACTATGTCAAACATAACCAACAAACAACCCCATTTTCCACTTTGGTTGGGATCAGGAGGTGCGAGCATTGTGGCCTGTGGAAGAGGGAATGTCGGCGAAACTGCGCTGCCCTAAACGCTCGTACGAAATAATAATTTTTTATCGGGAAAAAACATAGGCTTAAACGTAAATAATGGAAATAAATGTAATAAGAGATGGAAGCAATTATTGACCGAAATTCATCATGAACTTGGCGTAAAGAAAGGAGATGACTAAGCTTACCGAACGTACGTGGAACGTAAGGGGCCGGGTAAAGAAAATATAAAAGAAAGCTAACCTGGGTAAACGAAAAATACGTAGTAGCAATAAAAGAAAACACCTAAGGTCAACGGGCGCAAAGCTACCATGATAAAGGTACCAGACGACTACCGTGCATAGAACGAAAATAAAGGTAGTTACTTCTACAGCTTACGTGAAATACCAAGATCTGAGAACAGGAACTGGCGTAGAAAACAGAACTTAAAACAACTCCTGGACGAAAGATGACAGTAAACTTGAAGGTTAACTCAATTCACGGCTATATTTAGAACGAGGAACAGAATGTACAGTCAAACAACGAACGTGTAAACAAGGGCAGATGAACTAGGACGCGAAATTCTACGGCGAGCTGAGGAGTACTGGGTATGGGAACGCACTTCGGCCCCGGGTATGTAACGCAAGGAGTGGACTAAGGGGTTTAGGGAATGGAATTACAAGAGGGGATAGCTATAGCTAAAATATGGCAAAGTAAAAAACGATGGCGGACGTGTTTGGGTGGCTCAATAAATGAAATAGATATGCAAACAAAACAAAAAACACAGCACCTGATGGAAGTAGTCGAAGTAGAGCGAAGAACGGCGGCTGTAACGGTAAAGGAGAGGAGTGACGGAGCTGACGAATCCATCCCGAGCGGCGGGCCTGACTGGGCAGCTTCGAGATGTATGGTGCCTTTACAGTCTACTGTGGGTACGAGTCAAATGGTCCTGCAAGAGCGTCGGTGAAGAGCGCGATGCCGACAGATGGTTACGACCAACTGAGGCCATGCTGCGGGTGGAAGATCTTCTGAGCGTGACGGAGCGTTGTAGCCGAGTTTAGTGTGGTGAAGATGGCATGGCGAAATGAGACAAAATGGAATACATTCTGCTCACGATAATCAGAGTCAATGAAAAGCTTCGCTACCACTGTCTTGTGTCTCTTCGTATAACATCCGTTCAGGCCAGAAAAACTCGAACGCGTGGCACGTGCAATATTAAACGGCACGCCGACGAAAACTTTCAGGGGCCTTACTTTCCGACAAATTCTCCAATTGTTGGGCCTGGTAAGAACTTCTAAAGGTCATGTTGGATAGTTGCCTTCTACATGCTTTTTTGTTACATTTTTTACAGCATAACAGTAGATAAAACCACGTCGTAACCAAGTGTGACTTAGAATCTTCTATCACACATTTAAAGCTAGACAGCGTTCAGTGTCAGGGCCAATGGCCAGGGTTGTACTATGCTTATGATAGACTTTACGTCATAGCAAACGCGACATGAATGCACCATTCACTGGTTTAGCCATTCAGAAAAAGCGAACTAACTTGTCTCCAGACAATGTCGCAACATATTACCATGTGACTATTGACTAACGTGACAATGATACAGTGATAAGTCTAAAGTACAGTACGTAGAGATGCCACCCGGGGCTAAGGGCGTCACGTTCCATTAACTGCGTTTTACAATTGTATTGTAAAACTTTCTTAATCTTTTTCAAGATCTGACGTTAAGGGTTATAGAATGGTAAAATGCGAGATTCGCTGAGATGCTGAGACCCTCATTAATAAAATCTGGGACTGAGACTTACAGACCAATTTACGAGCAGAATTAAATTTTATCCAAGCCTTCATGTTTCACAGTAAGGATTGCAATGTTGAGCTGTTTATCAAAATAATTCTTTGTTTTGTTGTTGTTTTATGATGGTTCATTCAGACGTAAATGATATTTAGATTTAGATTTAGACTAAACTTTCGTTTGGCAGTGCGTGTGACTTCAAAATACGAGATCCTGAGACCCCATTTATTAGTTACGAGCTCAAGATTCCAAGAATCTAGTTGAGACATGGAGAGTTCGAGAATCACTGGAAATTTGCCAAGACCCTTCATTTTTCAAGGACCATTCTATACCCCTACATTATAGAGCAACTCACCAATTCAATGCCACATTAATATTGTAGCTAAAACAAAATTTACACTACACCACAGGGCTCAATGTTAGCGACCAGCTGGTCGCATATGCGACTAGATTTTTTATTTTGCGCCTGAAAAATCATATGTGATCGCACTCACGCGCCTAAAAACGCCCAAGTTCAGTGCTCCTGAATCGGGGCCACTTTGATTCCTCACCTGACAGTAAAAATATTATTGTGTACTCTGCCTGATTAAACACGAAACAGAAGCTTGAAATAATAAATTCAAATGTCGATGTAACGCAATTAGGCTCCACATGATAAAGTTACACCGTTTTTCTTGCATCAGTGTGTGTTTTATTTTTGTTTTCCCAAGTCCATTTCTTGTCCGTGTTTCAACCCACCCCAGACTCTTCTCGGTTTTGTGACCGCACCGCTGATACGTACGAGTGAAGGCAACCTTCTGAAACACGTGCTTCTCACGCAATTTAGTTCGCTTTGCCTATATCAAAGAGTCAAGAATGGCTAAAAAATCTGGGTTAAGAGACTTTCTTTTCTTCAAGGCAAGCATAAGTGTTACGTATTTCCCGTGAAACAATGTATTATATTTCAGTTAAGTCAATGCGCAGTCAACAACGTAATTTATTCTCTTTTTCGAAACGCTCATTTACAAAAAGACAATTTATTCTCAAACAGCCGGCTGCTGCCTTCCAACACATTTGACCCAACTACAGCAGTTGTGAAGTGGTTAAACAGTCGGCAGAGATCAAGGCGACCTTAAACCTTTGCTACAGAAAGTGGCCAGATAAATTAATTTCAGTTGGGGATCCGTAGGACTTGAAGGATTTCATCTGATCGAGAGGATTCAATGACGTTATTCCTTACCTTTGTTTTGTCTTATTATCTTGTTTAACGTACCATTAAACTGTAATATTCTAAAAAATGACACAGTATTATTGCTATCGCAAACGTACGGTAAGAGACTGAAAGAAACAAACACACGATTGAAATAAAACATTACCGTGCTGGTTAACGATCGGCAAGCGAAAATAAGCAAAAGAAATGAACAACGTTTGGGTGTCGTCATGACACCATTATCAATGATCGCTGATAAAATTAATGTCTGATTTTTCTTTATGGTGCTACCAGTATTTTAAGTTGTGCTACTAAAATTTTTAGCTGCGCGCCTAAAATTTCAGCAGTGCGCCTAGAAATTTACACCTGGTAGCACAGGTGCTCCCAAAGGCAAAAATAAACTTTGAGCCCTGCACCAAGATGATTTCATGTCCCTTTACTTTTCTTTAGGCAGATGTTGAGAGTTTTCCAAACATTTTAGTGAGTGTTTTCACCCAGAACAACAGAAAAATGAAAGAAAAGAATTGCATTGTTTGTGGTTTAAACTTTCCATGCCAAGTGAACTGGCAATGGGTATTCCTGAGCAGGCAAGATAGCTCCATCTTGCCTGCTCAGGTAGCCAATTACAGCACAGGATTTCATTCATCTTGTCTGCTCGCATAGCCAGACATGTAATAATACCAATTAATGTTCTAACCATTGAATACTTTTAATTTTAAGTTGCGGAAAATGTACCCCCATAAGGTTGATGCAAGTGGCAATCCTTGGAAACTGCCTTTCCTTCCTGGTAAGGGATTTTTGTAACATTTTAGGGCTTGTCTTTGAGGTATTTGCCAGCACAAGTGTTTTAGTTGCCAAAAATTTGTTGCTGTTCAGGCGTCATTTATTTCAACAAAAGAGAGGCTGCAATAAACTGAAGTTTGTACGTAATATTCTGAGAAAAAGAAAAGCTCTCCATCATCATCATTTCTTTATTTACCCTCGGATTTTGAGTAGCTTATGCAGCTAATATCTGCGAACATTTACCCACCCAACTATGAGAATATACACACAAAGACCAGACCACAACATCTGGAACTACATCCCCTACTCTTTGCGAAAAGTGAGTGGGTTCTTTAACGTCCCATAGAGTTATTTACGAACAAGGGTTGTGAGACGGGGCCTACGGCTTATCGTCCTTACCCGAGAAGACTAGAAAGTCTAATTATTTGCAGATGTCATTACAAAGGTAGCACTTTCTCCTCAGTTATTTAAAGACCCTGAGTGTTGGTCCGGCCGGGGTTTGAACCCATGACCTCCCTCACGGTAGTCGTATCATGTCACTTAGCGACTCATTTTCCTGCCAGCCACATCAAAGCAGCAGTAAACATACAGTACAATTGCCATTCCTGCAGTAGTTTCCCTTGGAATAATTAAGCATGGTTGTCAATTCACCCTTCTTCATTCCAGACATCTGGGCCCAGTTGCTCAAAACCGATTAAGCTAATCTTTGATTAACGTGAACTTTGATTAGAGTTTAATTACTAATCAAGATTCTCCCAAAAGATTTTTGTCCCTCAGTTTTGGCTAAGACTTTTCTAAACCTTTAGCTTGAAATAGGCTTTTAAACCATTTTAAACAAGCGAAAGAAAACCTTCATTAACTTTTAATTGTGGATTAAGGTCAATCGGCTTTCGAACAACCGGGTCCTGGTGTTTTAAACGCTGGCCAAGAATTGAAGACAATTTACTCTCATGTTTGAAAACAACTTCTTTTGCACCTTCAACATTTCCTTCTATTATAAATCTTCTCTACTTCTCTCTACCGTCTTCGACCTCCATTTCTCATGGAAATCTGAATACTAATAATGGAAAAAACAGCGCGAATCACGCGGTACTTGACGATTGTTAACCAACCGGGCCACCTTTTTTCATGTATCGTGCTTGATGTCAGTTTGCCACCATTTCTAAAATAACAGAAATGGCTAAATACAATAATATTTTTTGATTTATATAAATAAAGGGGTCCATGTTGCAAACTTTGATTCATTATTTTTCATAAAATAGTACTAAATAATATAAATACATTAAAAAGTTCATACACAGGCTTTTCGTGTAGGCCTTGACAGATTATGCTGGCATTTTTTCGAGCATTTTAGTGAGGCAAAAGCATTAAACGTTATTCAAGCATTTAAGGGGCATTTCCCCCCCCCCCCCCCCAATATTTTTTTTGAGAGAAAATGACAACTGCAATTTGATATCAAACATTTTTTAAATGAAACGCCAAGGAGCCAAGCCCTAAAATAGCTGAGTGCAGACTGAGGAGGGGTCAGTGGTTTTAGGTTAGAATTGTCAGTTTACACCCTGTTGAATGTATTATTAATAACAATAGTTAATAAAATACAAGTGTATAATGACTCATTATCTGAGCATTTTAATGGAAAAAATGGAGCATTAAGTTGGAGCGGTCCAGATGGTGGGGAATCAAAAGTATAATGTGCAAAAGCCTATTTTCGTGTTCTTTGACGCATAGTGACTGCACGTGTTTAATGCTGGTGAATTTGTTAAATATCTTTGCGTACTGTGGGAATGTCACTGGGAATCCATTACCCTGTAAATTTTGTTAAAATAAGACGTTAGGTTAGCCTGCTTTGGATTTCTTCTATCGACAGAGTATTTTCTTGATTTTTAAATCTGCATTCTAGCACATTTTTTTTATTTAGCATTGTGTATTTAGCCTGTGTGGATGGCTGTACAAAGGTCAAATGCAAGTGAGGCCAGGTCAAAATATCAGAGCATGTAAATCTGCCTTGATAGCCAGCAATGCGTTAAAATAGTTGCAAATTTTAAATGCTGGCTAACTTGATTTGAAAATACATTGGGAGAAATAGTTAATTGACATCAATCCTATCTATATCTGGGTAATTGCCCACAACACTGCTAATGTATTGGAATGTGATCGAGTCGTTCCAGACAGCGAAATCCGATATCCTTATATGGAAATAATTTGCTGAATTTGTCTTACAATTATTTTGTTTTCAATTTTATTAACTCCATTCATTATTAACAACTATTTTATTTCTTTCACATTATTTTTGGGAATTGAAGTTGCCAATGAGAAAAGTGCTATATGGTAAATAATAAAGCCTGGAACTAATTTTGTTGCCGAGTAAACACAACACATACCGGCATACATGCTTGCACAGTCATTACATTCAGCTTGTTTATACATTTTATAGTTGTATATGCTTTTTCTTGTATCCAAAATCTATTATATACACTTTCCAACAATGAAATTAATAGTTTAAACAAAAATCTTAAATGTTGCTTCTGGAATGTAGTCAATGAAAGATGCAGAATTCACTTTGCGTTTCCTAATTAAAGGATACATACTAAAACAATAATAAGAACAACACTGTTTCAAAGGCTACACGTGTGAAAACGAAGTACACTTGGGAGGTTTACTAAACACACAAGAATTAAGCCAGCTGAGTTCCTCTTTGCTGTTACATTGATTAACTGTCTTGTGTGCATTCATGCAGCAGGTACATGCATCCATAATGCATATGGTTGCAATTGCTATTAATTTAATTTAAATTAATTAAATTTCCAGCTTCCCCATTAAATGAGTGAAAATTAAAACAAAAGTCACCTGTGATGCCTCAATTCACTAAACTAGAAAGTAGTTCATGCTAATTATTGACTTTATTTTAGGAAGGATTCGAATGTTTAACAAACCAGATCAGAAAGGAGAGAAAACGCCAATCCCCGATATTGCAGATTACATCAGGTAGGATACATTTGGCACTAGTGTCTTTAATTAGGCCTTCTTCTTGGAAATGGATAAAGTTACATTTAGTATAATTAGAAAGTAAATGAGGCCATAAAAGCTATAGTGTCAGAGCACGGATTGTTTTTGTAATTAGGCAAGGGAGCATTCAGCTAATATGCCCTTTTTTCATTTAGCTTCAAAATGATTTGCCTGTCTTCTTGCCACCCAGAACACTTAGCTAATATGTACTGCACTGGACACAAATCACGTGAAACATGTGGAATAAACAAAATTTAATGTTAATGAAAGGCTGGTAGCCACCACATCTCACACTACTCCAGTTGCCTTAAGTTTAGTATGTATAGAGGAGGTCAGGTGAACACACACTTTGGGAAACCTGCAGGTAACAAAGCAGCATAATCAAAGCATATCACTACTTCATTTGGAAAGTCGAGGGTTTTAACTTGAATGGGAAAATTGTTCTTTTTGTGCTGTTTGTTTCCTTTGTTTTCTCCCAGTAATTAATTGGCGTGTTACCCTGCAACATACAAGACAACACTATTGTTCCAGTCTCATCATAGATGAACTGATCGTTTTCAGCTTGGTATTGTAGGCCTAATGCTTGGTATGAATTCTATGTGGCTGCCTAACAAAGCAACAAATAAGTATTTACACATTTTTTGTTCCTCTCTAAGGCTGTTTAGCACTCTTCCAAAGTTTGTTCGTGGCTGTGATCATGTAGTGAAGTTTTTCCAGTGTGACAAAAGATCCAGGAAGAAGTCAGAAACTAAGAGGTTGAAAGGTACATCAAAAAAGGAAGATCAGTCAAATAAAGTCAAGTGCAAAGAGTTTGATACGCCTCATAGAATAGCAGAAGCTGTGCGTGAACACTCACTTGGGGGAAAGGAGAAGAGTAAAAAGAAGATTATAGATGCAACAAATTCTACAAAACAATCACAAAATAACATGGCTGGGGAGAACGTGACTAAGAGCAACAAACACTGCGCTCATGAAGAATCACTAGTAACTGATACAGATGAAAATGGAAATGAAGTCAAGGTATTTCTGCTTGGTAAGTTAATTACTTGTGTTTTTTAATTATCTTTAATGAATTCTTTCGATCTCAAAAAGTATCCAGCTATTTCTACATAAAGAACATGACGCAGAAGAAATGGGCAAATTTGGGTGGCAGTGAAGCGCACTCATCAAGGGGTAAGGGGAACCAGGTGTGGAGCTCTCCTGGCAGGAGACGAGATCAGGTGGCACCGGGGGTAGCCACCTTGGACAGAGGTCCTGATCAGTCTCAGAGGGTGAGGCCCATATCCCCTAGTCACAGGGAACCAAGGGAACCAGGAGGGGGGCCCTCCTGGGTGGAGTACAGATCAGGTGGGACCGGGGATCCACACCCTGGAATGGATATTTTTCCGGACCTGTCTCCAAGGGCTAAGCCTTACTGTGGGGTAAAGTGCAACCAAGGGTTGCACTTTTCTGCCACTACTATTTTATTACAAAGCAGTAAGGGAAACATGTTGCAGGAACACTCAAAGACATAACGAGATACAAATAATTATTATTGTGCAAACTTACACAAACACCTCTCAATCCACAAAGGATTATGTACTAAGAGATACTTAGGTAGTGTGGATTAAAGGGCGAGACAAAGGTTCCAGTCACAAGGGAGGGTTGAATACGAACAAAAGAATGTCAAAATGGTGGCCATTTTGGAAGAAGGTCTTTGTAGTTTTTCAGGCATTTATTTTTATTCCACCTTAATTCCACCTATTATTTACATGTACATCTTTAGCATCTGTCAGTGAATTGTTGGATCAGAGTCATGTCAATACTTACAGTCATCATCTCTTCTGTATGGAGAGAATGTAGTCATGTGAAGTGATGTAATACCAACATTAGTTTGAAGAAATGATTGGAATATCGGTGAATAGATCTGACAGGAATTTCCATTACTGATTAAGACGTCATGGATTGTAGAATCTACGAAATAGATACAGCTCGATCGACACGGATCAAACCATAACCAAAATATTTTAATCTAACATGGCCGACGCTCCCGCTTGCAAGCAAACATTTCACCATACAAGACTGCACGAAATATCCATCTGTAAACTTTATGTAGACGTACACGAAACATCCTACATCCCTTTCCTTCTTAGAGAAAAAAAAGGCAAGTATAACATTACAAACCTAAATGACAAATAAGAGATCTCAAAGAGTCATCCTGAGATCAAGCGATCAATGCTGAATGCTCAATAATAAATTTTCATTCCGGAACAAAAGTTCAATAATAAATGTCAAAGTTCAAAGATGAATGTTCATTCCAGAAACGTCCCGAAATCTCTTTGCTGTATGTCTTGTCCGCACTGGTCTTGGAGACCACATAGACATGGTGTCCCTCTGCTTAGAATTCCCTCTGCTTCTGATTCCGTTCCATTTCTCCCAGATCCACTGCAACATCTCTAACCTCCTCCTCCTCCTGGGATGTTGATTTCTCTGGACCATCTGGTTTGTCTCTTTCATGGTACAACTTCACATGTGTGGTGTTTCTTCTATGCTGGGTTCCCTCAGGCGACTTAATCACAACACTGTAATGTTACTACACTTGTCAATCAACTCGTGCGGGTGACTCTTGAATTGAGTAGTTAACTTGTTTGCTCGTGCTCTTTAAAAGAACTTGTCACCTGCCATCAGTTTGCTTTCTTCAGCGTTACGGGTTTTGTCACAATATTCCTTGACCTTTTTGTCTCGGTCTCGATCCCTTAATTTCACCTTCATCTCGTTTGGCAGCCTCCCTCGGACCAGGACGTTTTGTGCGCAGTTTCCTTCCGAACTACAACTCTGCTGGGCACACACCTGTACTTGGATGGGGCGTGTTCCGATAGGCAACTAAATACGTCAGCACTACCTCTTTCCAATCCACTTCCCTCCACTTGTGCTATCTGTTTTCTTAAAAGGAGTGACCTGCTGTGGCGTTCAATCTCACCATTCACCTGTGGCCACAGTGGAGTCGTTTTGTCCTTTAAAAACGTTTCAAAGGCTTCTGCCACGAAATGGAGAGTGTTGTCACTGAATAGGGCAGTCCATGGGTCGCAACCATTTTTTATAGGCTGCTGATGGCTGCTGGTTCGTCTTTGAGATACTAATTTCAACATATCTACTGTAATAGTCAGTTACAGCGAAAACGTAGTCTCCTGATGGCAATGGGCCCATGAAATCAATGGCAATGTCTTGCCAAGGTCCTTGTGGCAGTTCAGTCGTGCGAAGAGGTTCAAGATTGCTTGGTCCACCCCCAACTTGGCAGCCGTGACATGTTTTGCAAAAATGTTTGACTTTCTTATCAATGGCGGGCCACCAGACTTTTGTTTGTAGGCGCTGTTTCATTTTCACCATTCCTTGATGTCCTTCGTGGCCTAACTCAGTCACTCTTGCTCGAAGTTTCTTTGGTATCACCATTCTTGTTCCCCTAAGGACAAGATTTCCAAAAAGGCAAAGCTCGTCTCGGATTGACTTGTAGCCTGGACAATTGGAGTTCTCCCAATTACCAGTCTTGATACACTGTCGCAGGTTCTCTAACTCATCATCAACTGCAGACTCTTCTTCGATTTCTGCAGCAGTCATGGCTCGTAGCACTGCTGTGTTCGTTACAAATCTGATGTACTCCTCAGCCACATTCCGTGTCTCTGTTTCTTCGATCTTTGTAAGGCGTGACAATCTGCAATGTTCATTTGCCGAGGCAAATATTTCACTGAAAACGCAAAAGGCTGCAGCCGGAGAACCCATCTTTCAATTCTTACTGAAGGCCTGCACCGAGCAGAATAAATGAATTCAAGAAGTTTGTGATCTGTCCATAGTTCAAATTCTATTCCTTAAAGATAAGCATGGAATTTCTCACAGGTACACACAATTCCCAACGCTTCCTTTTCGGTTTGCAAATAACGTCGTTCCACATCGGAAAGTTCCCTGCTGGCATAACAAATTACAAGATTGCCTACCTTGTGCTCTTGTACCAGGACTGCCCACAAACCCACTGGGCTAGCATCAGTAATGATCTTTGTGTTGGCATTGCGATCAAAATATCCCAGAGTCTCTGCCTCAGCTAGCCGTCGTTTCAGTTCTGTAAAGGCTGCCTGCTGCTCAGGACCAAAAATGAATGGTTCTTCTTTCACGGACCCTCAATTTTCTCAATGATGTCTTCCTGTAGTAGTTCGTCCAATTCCTATTCCTTTAAATGTATCCTTGTATCTTGCCGTTAACTCGCTGTAATCTGTTACATGATTCACTGGAACTTGTAACTTCAGGACTCCTAACGCAGTGGTTGATTCCCTTCCTAAAAGTGGCTTCCCTTGCCCTTTGACAACTGTGAATTCAGCTGGCACACACTTGCTTTCCAGAGTAATTTCCTCATAAATGTACCGATAACTTCAAGTGGGGTAACTGCTTCATAGTCATGCAGCTTCTTTGTACTTCGCTTTGAGACGCACTTGATAGGACGTTTCTTCAGTTGTTGAGTTCCCATTTGGCTTGACCAATGACATTTGCACTTGCTCCTGAATCAATGCTCATCTCCACTAGGATACCTGTTACCTTTCCTCCTTTAACTTCACCAGTAATCGCAAACACGTATTCATCATCGTCTTCATCACAGTCAACCTCGTGCACCTACCGTACAGTTGATCTTCTAGGAGTGGCCAGGGCTTTGGTCTGCATGCAATTGCAAAATGTCCAACCTGGGAGCATTTTGTGCACGTTTTCCTCTCGCGGGGCACTGAAAATCTCTGGCAAAATGACCTCTTCTTCCACATCGATAACACTTAACCACCTAACTATGCACTGTAATTTCTACTGGTCCTCCTGGGAAGGTTGCCACGGACTCATGTAACCTGCTCACTGGAGAGCCTCATACTTTGGGTTTGCATCTTGACTGCTTCGCAATTCGGTGCAATTACTTGTAGATTCTGAAGAGTGAGGGTCTGACCTTTTCCCAAAAGTTTACGGCGCAACTCATTAGACCTACACTTCGAGACGATTTGATCCTGGGTCTGGGCCTCTATCTGATCTCCGTAAGCTTTCTGCCTCAATCGTTCGGCAAATTGGTCAATTGTCTCACTTTCTCCCTGCACCATTTCTCTGAACAATTGCCTCGTATGGAACACTAACTTGTGTCACAAAATGGACAGTTTAGGCATCTTCAGCCTTCTAATAATCCTTCGCACCTCCAGTATCAGACAAAACATCAAAAATACCTTGGACATCCGGTCCCGCACAATGAAGAAGAAGCGCTCGTCTCTGCAGTTTGTTGTCATCCTTGTCAGGAACAATAACCAGACCTTTCCCATCCGCATACATCGTAAAGCTAGGAAGCCACCTTTTCCATTCTGCACCCACGCTACTTGGATCACTAACGGTCGAATTTCTCCAATATCCAGATCTTTCAAATTCATCTTTGCTTAAAAATATTCGTTATAATTTGAGAACCATCCTCGTCGCCAGTTACCGCCATCTTCGAAATAGATACGGCTTGATGGACACGGATAAACCACAACCAAACATGGCCGACGCTCCCGCTTACAAGCAAACGTTACATCATGCAAGACTGCACGAAATATCTATCTGTAAACTTCATATAGACGTACACGAAACATCCTAACCATACTGGCCAGGATTTGCCAGGATTTTTTTACTGGATAGGCATTCACCAGTAGGCAGAGAAATGTCAAGAACACTTTCGACCTGTTCCTCCAACAGACAGGCCGATTTTGGCTTAAGGACGTTCGCGCGAAAAAGTTCTGCCCCACAGATTTTTTTCATACTTTAGGTATGGTCAGCTAATAAGTTATTGATGTCAGAAATGCAGAAAAAATTGGGGGTCACCGACTTCGTTTCAGAGATACAGCGCTGGAAAAATACCCTGATTTTGAAAAGTTGGGCCTTCGTAACTCAAAATGATCTCCACAGTTTTAAGTTTAACATATTCAAGATGAGTAACTGGAGACAAACTATTTTAGTCAAATTTTATCTAAGCGTATATGTTTCGTAAATTAGTCCAACTGGTGTCATCCTTGTAATTAAATGTAGCCCTCAAAGAGGACATTGGCGATCGTCACAGAGACAAAAAAGAGTGTAATTCGATGGCGCGTGGACAGAAAAATAGAAAATAATCAAACTTCTGCCCCATAGATTTTTTTCATTTTTCTCTAAAACGTAGACAATCGATAAAGAAAGTGATCAATTGAAAAAAAAGTGGGGGTCACCAGACATCTAAGAGAGTTATAATAAAGAGAAGCTAGCCGCTGTGGTGACAGATTCCAAAGTCACGTTTTTGCGTGACAGGTCAGAGTAGCACTGGAACCTAAACAGGGATATCTGTCCCATCATGCACAGCTCACAATGATTGCTCGAGTCAATGTTCGAGTGTGCTGTCAAAACTCTGATCGTTTAAGTTGTTTATCGTTATTCTACCTTCAAAACATATACAGCTGTTTAGCCAATGCCAAGAAAATGCATCTATAGCCGTTAGCGAGGCGAAAATGTGAGAAGTAAGCTTATTTATTTACCTAGAATGGGTATGTGGAGATTGATTGTACACGGGATTGGTGATCAATAAAATTGCTCTCTTGTAAGATCTTGTAAGGTAAGACTTTCTCGTTTACTATCAAAACTTAAAAAAGCTTAAAGGTGACTTCGTTTGACGAAGAGACTACATAAAGTATTGCATTTCAATTATTTTGTTATATCGAGAGTCAAGTAAATATATAAATCTCTTGGCGCGAATTAGCCGCAGGACCGTGTCAACGCCTTTTCTTAAACTTTTTGTTGCAACCTTAAACCGTCTAATCGTTTCACGTCGAGTTTTCGTTTTTAAAACTGTGCAACGGAAATTAATTTCCCCCTTTTCCCCTTTTTAATGCTGTCACATCGGCCGACATGTGTGTTTACCTCCGTGTATCGTCAACTATGAATTGCGCGTGACATTGCGTGGCGTGTGCGTTACTTGCGCACTAAAGATGCGCATAAACAATTAGCGCGAACGTCCTTAAATGGAGGTCCATGGAAGATCGTAGCGATGTATGGCTGGCTACGAAGTTCATCGTCATGGTGGAGAACTTCCAAGAGTCCAGAGCAAATGTGAGTCGTCTGATGAGTGATGTGGACAAGCCTATCATCGCCAATTAACGGAGTTAAACATGGTGGTTGTATGGCGGGAGTCTGCCTTAAAGAGGCTTGGAGTGGGTCTTTTTAAATCAATATCTCGTATGGAAGGCTTGCTTCAATTTCCCCCATACTGCACCACCTTTTTTTCTTACTATGATCAATTTTTATGTTTTCGTTGGTATCTAAGCAACCACTGTTACCATAGCAACGATGACGCAAAGCACTTAATTTTAAATACCGTCTAGTAAATCTAGTCAGACATTTTACAACGAAACTTTCAGGATTTGAACAACTCTACCTAGACAACTCAAGTAAATACAGAATTATTGTTCTTGCTGATTTTAGTTAGATTTTCTGAGACCAAGTTACAGCCTTTTTTTCTAACACCTTAAACTTGCTCAAATATCTAACGGCTCATATTTGAAAAGAAAAATCTCTAAGGGCATTTTGAAATATTTCGATTTATGCAAATTACGAGCTTTTCGACTTATTTTTGCTTTATTTTCGCCGTTTAGAACACCAATAACTTCAAATCACAGCCACCTAAGACGCTAAATGCGCCCTTTGAATGTTTTGCTATGATAAAACACCTTTGGACAGAAATGAGAAGATATAAGTTTTATTTTCTTGCGATCAAAAAAAAAAAGCTTCAATAACTAAAATCAGTCCGAGAAAAGTGATTCTTTGAGTAGTTTATATCTTGAAAGTTTCGTTGTGAAGTGGTTGTGAAGCATGAGGGAAATCGTAGCAAGCCTCTCACGTTTTAAAGAAACCTGAATGTTTAGGTCTTGTAGGGAAAAAGGGAGAAATTCTAGTAAACCGTTGCCTACTTCTGACTAAATACTATATTTTTAGTTGTAAGTACAAGGATCTATCTATATTAGAATACACTTATAAGATTAAAGGCAATCTAGAAGTCGAAAAACAAATTTCAATTTCAACAGGAATGCAGAACGTCTTTGAACAGAAGTGGCACAAAATACTTCAGTCACTGTGACTTCCTGAGAGACTTGATATTACTATATTTTGAAATAAATGAAATTTTCTTCGCTGCTCTGTTTAAGGCGCTCCGTTGGCAACAGCTCAAGCTTCAGCTAAGCCACCTTGTTCCCCAGGACTGTCAGACAATACTCTACACAAGTTTAACAGCACTAATGGTCTATTATCACTTCACGTTACCCTGCCATCCTCACCCGTGACGTCATACTCATCACCAGCTCAATCGTCAAGTGGTTCACCTGTGACATCTCCCGTAGGTTCACCACCTTTTCCTCTAAGATCTTGTGCTGGGAATATAAACTGGGCATTTAGACCGCATGGTCGTGCTGTGACTGTTTATGAGTGGCTAAGAAGGTTACGATTACACAAGTACTCTGAGGTGTTTAAAGGGAAGACCTTTGATGAGGTGAGAACCAACTCAGCTGACAAATTTGAGTAATGTTTGCGTTGTTGTTAATAGCCTTCCTCTATTATAGGTAATTTCTCAGTCCCTGTAATGTTCAATTGCAGCTCATTTTAGCGCAGTGAGCTGTATTGTTGGGAGGAATAGTTCGAGAGGAGAGAACAAGGGATAAAGGATCAGGTGATCTTTTCACTGATCAGGACAATTTTGTAGGCTTGCATTTAGCAATTCTTTCAAGTTGTTTCGTCATAACGGTAAATATTTTAGAAGATAGAACTCAAAGGTCAGTTAGCATGATATATGTTTGCTAAACAGGGGAAAAAATGAACATTTAACAGTAAATTGTGTAAGATGACTTTCGACACACCTTAATTCCATGAAAAGAAAAACGTATTTTTCCGCTCTATGTTCTTATATCTCCTAGAATATCTACACGTATTTTAGTTTATGTTCTGTTATAATCTGCCCCGCTTTCACTCTACCTCATAATCTATAACGTTCTACGGTATGTACAATACTGTGACTGTTATGGAATACTTTCTTTGCAAAGTGGGCTAACTGTAAAGATGGAAATGTGGAAGAATTCCGTAATCGAATCACCCAAACATTTTAAAACTGTTTATATTAAAAGCATTCCTCGTCCGCTGTGTTTGCACCCCTTTCCCCCTTTTTTAAGAACCCTGTGTATAATAGCGGTAAGGGTGGATACGACCAAAACGAACACACCTAAGCTAGGACCTCATTGTTTTGTCCACTTTTTATTTACAATCAGAATGGTCTATGTAAATGCACAGTTTAATTTATGTTAAAGTACAGTTAGCAACACGAACAGCGGCTTGTGGCATGCCATCTTGCGACGGTGTGTAACTACTTGTAACGTCTTTAGAATGATGTGTTATTCAGTCATTGGTATAGGCATACTTCAAAAACAAAAATCCGGGTTCTCTCAACAGAAGTCAAACCTATGACCTTCCGACTACTTGTTCGGGTGCTCTACCATTACGTAAACTCTAGATTCATGTGGGTTTAAATGTTGATTAATTGGCATATGCGCAATAGTATATACTATCACATTTATTAGTTCCATTTTCATTTTCACTGATGAATGGATAGTAGTCCTCCTTACGAAATATCAGCGCCCAAAGAAATACCCATTTCAACTGAACACAACTTTTGTGAATGGCGCTACACATTGTTTAACATATTTTGATTCCATTGCGCGTATGCCGGCTTCAAATTTGTGCCAGAGTGAACAGTCAGCATTTGTGTTTGATGCTGATTTGTTTTCAGTCAATTCCTGGTTTACATGTATTGAGTTGGGGCTAAGGCATTGTTTTCATTTTGTTTCTCAGATGCTAAAGCTTTCAGATGAAGACTTCCAAAAACTTGGCTTGACAACAGGAGCGAGAAGAAAACTTAGAGTTAACCTAGAACTTCTTCGGTACGTGAGTGAAATTATAGTATTATAGTACTGTATTGTTATGTGTATTTTAAAGTGCTAAGTGAAACCATGAAACTCCTTAGGAGCGTTAGGTAATGGGAGACCCGGCGGGAATTGAACCCATGATGGTCCATTCTACTGACTGAGCTACCAGGCCAGACGGGAGCAAGTCGTGGGTGATAATGGTGGTAATTGTGGCAAATGTGAACGTGAAACCATGCCTTAATTATAAAGGGATCCTTTGCAGCTGAAAAATTGCAAATGCCAAATAACTTTGTCAATTGAAACCAAGGAGGATAAAGGGGTAGAAGCAGGAGTTCTTCTCATACAAATCCGTCGAATGTCTCCTGTACAGCGACTTACCAAGTTGAAGTATGAGGTGTGAATGTATGCTCTTGCTAATGGTATCTACGGTTTCCCTCCATCTGACTCATTCTTGGCTAGAATAGATGGATTTTTTTTTAATATGTTATAGCCTGGAAACGAGCGAGGAAAGTTGATAACGAGAGCCTGGGTGAAATTCTTGGAATCAAAACGAAGTAATATTTGGGCGGCTCTTTTCGCGGCTTCCATTCGGCTGTCGTACATGTTGTCGTACATGTAGTCGTTAGCTGAAAGTGTTGATCCTCGTTGCTTGGAGAAAGCAGTTTGCAAAAGTGTTTGCATTAATTGTGAACAAGTGTGAACTGAGTTAAAATTCCATGACTGTAAGATTTTGTGGGCGACGTCTTACATTATTGGCCGATAAGTCGAACAAGCAAGAAAACAGTAGGCCTAGCCAAAAAAAAAAAAAAACAATGGAGCTGCATTCAGTTAGGAATGCTTTTTGTCATTGAGGCTGTTTATTTTGGTTTTGTTCAGAACCAGTGGCTGCTTCACATCCAGTGGTTTAATAATAGTGGACTCTTCTCCATCAGACCTAAATGCTGTTCACTCCAGAGGCATTGTAATGTCTTCTGTTCACTCTCCTCTTTGCTACAGTTCAGACAGTGAGTTCCTGCGTAGCGTGAGTGATAGTGACAGTGCAAGTGACTGTGGTAGCGATATGTTGTCTGAATCAGGATGCACTCAGGTTTGTGAGGTTAACAGTAAATTATTTTTAAAGGCACATGATCAAACGTTGAATGCTTCAAGTCATCCCATCTTACACTGTAGGTAGCCTCTAAAACAATCTTTTGTTTTCCACGTGTATACAATAAAAGAAATTTCATTTTAATTGCTACTGGGACGAAAATTGAAAAATTTTTAACGCGATTTTTGCGCTTCAAGGTAATCTTTAGACCTTATACTACAAGAAAAAAATACAATTCAGACCAACCTGACAAAAGTATACCCTTAAAAGGCTGTCTGAAAGTACGTAAAATGCTCAAAATTACTCAAAACAGCACCTACTTCAGTGGACAAATTTTGTGCTGCGGCTTCCCTCTCGTGATGTCATCTTATCATCTTGGCGGCATCGAAAAGCGAGAAAAAGCGGTAGAAATACTCAAGTTACCGAATATGGCTCTGATTTCAGTTCTAATGCGAGTAGTATTTTTGAAGACAATGGGGATGATTCTCAGTGAAGTGAAGGGATGACATGATGTCACAACTCACTCAGCCCAACTCTCTGTGCATGTGGTTCGCCGAATTTTTGAATTGAGTAATGGCGGCAATAACATAAATAACAATTGCTGCAGGGGGGCGACACAACAACAGTGTAACTTCATGAAAACAGAACATCTTAGCTTCTGTCTGAACTCAGATTACTAGCTACACATTAACAAACAATGTTCCTAGTCTTGTAGTCACTCATTTCACACACGGCTGTAATGAAATGATTTGGCCTATTACTCAACTTCACATTTGCTGTGTTTTTAGACAGGTTTTTCTAGCAGTATACACCCAAGGAAGATTCCAGTTTTAAGTAGTTGTCGAGTGTCTTGTTACAACTGTGGCAGTCTTGGGCATGTTGGTGGACAGTGTATGGCTCCAAACGTGGACAAAAGGACAAGTTATGGTACGAAAACGCAACACTTTATGGAGTATCACTGCGCTGTGTATATCACTATTAACTAAAATTTCTAGAAGCTTTAATATCCCTAATCTGTTCATCTTGGAGAGTGAAAGATTGGGACGGCTGCAGCTGTCGGGGGTTTTTACAGTTCAATTCTTGGCAGACAGCCGTATTTGACACTGAGATAGCCGTACCATATTAGTTGGTCGTTGCAGAGACCCGTAAATTCAGCAAATGTTAATTCTATTTGATGAGATCTTGCTCAATGTATTAAAGCATCTGCTATCAGAAAGCTGATGGTTTGTTTAGACAATTAGAAAGGGCGCAACCGTATATCAAAACGAATGTACTTTCTTCACAGAAGGCTAGGTTAATTTCGATAAACCACAGGACAGAAACAAGCAACAAAAGAACTTCATTGTCATAAAGGAGGTTTTCACCTTCGCTGTCTGTTCACAGAGCTGAGCACTCAAACCCCCAGTCATGTAATTCCTTAAAAACATCCTTAAAAACTGCCTTCCCATTTTTGAATAGTGTAAGGTATAATGACTATACAACAATTAAATGTACTCAGATTCTTGTTTGTTAATAGGGTACCATTTCAAATGTGATGGTCAACTGGAGTGTTGATGAAACAGGGAATACTTGAGGAATGGTGATCACGATCAGTGAAGGCCGGCAGTTTTTGGGCAGTCACCAGCTGACGGTTCAGTTGCAAACAAGTTAAGCACCTTATATGGTGAAACGTTTAGCATATCGAGTAATATTAAGTTTTGTACCAGGCCTTTCTCGTGGTCACGGTTGAAGCTGGGCCCTGTACAAGCCTCCACAATTGCTAGCTAGTTTCTGTTCAACCAGCGAGCATTCCTATCACTTCAATAATAGATTAAAGTAAAGTGGATTAAGCCAGGACCTATTGCTGGCTATTGACTTATTTCGTTTTGGTTGCAATTGTTTTCCTCCTCTGGAGAATGCAAGCGATACCAAACTCACCCTGCTAATATTATTGTAAAGTTTTCGAAAGAGCAGCTTGTTTACACTGCTGTACCGATACGCTATGGTATTAAACAGAGATATGTAGTGTTTTTAACAACTTCAAGTTAGCGGGTAACTGTAATGATGGGAGAGGACATTTTTAGACAATGTAAATAAATTGGTAATTTAATAATTTATTATTGTGTACAGTAAAGTAACAGAATGACATCATTACCGAAATTCTATATACATGTATATAGAAAACCATTCAATTAATATATTGTGATTATAATAGTAGGTTATTGTACTTTTCAAAAGTAGGTCATATATTTTCCAATAAAAAAAGGTCACCTTTATTCAACTGATCATTGTCTTGGTGTGTGCATTTTTCCCGACCACGACCGGCTGTTTAGTTTTTAAAAGTTTTTATAAGTTTCAAATTTTTACTGTATTTAGATCAGATTCAAAATAGTTTTAACAGTAAAGTAGAACTTCAGGTGGCCCAATAAGTGGCCCGTACAACCAGAGATTACTGCTCCATAGCATTAAGCAACGAGGGTTATTGTTATCCCAGTATTTAGCATATCACTGGATACTCATTGGTAAAGAGAGAGAATGTGGGGTGGTTTCTTGTCTGAGGAAACAACACGACACCTCGCTGTGAGACGTGGTTTTGGTCTGGAGATTAATTGACAAGTGTGACCATGCAAAGAAACACTGCCTCGTTGGTCCTATTTATGTTCATAATATGCTGTTCAGGATGGTCGAATGCTTGAGTCCGCGGTGAATAGAGTGATGTCATAAATTGTGACCATTCAAATGAAAGCGTTTTAGTCGTAATTTCCTTTAGTGTTGTTTCAATTGTCCAAAATTTGGAGGCTTTGTCCGTTTCAAACTACGGTAGCCTCGAGAGTGAATGATGACGGACTTCGTAGTCAAGAATTTGGTCACTTGGGAATCGGATTGAGCATAAGGGTCAGCTACTCCAAAATAGGCTTTCCGCATGAACCTTTTCTGCAATTTTTATTCTCTCTCAGATATACAAACAAAAAGTTTTAGTCCGACTCTTGCCCTCACATTACTGCGCCTTTCAATAACATGCGGACTCTGAGGTTCAACATTCAACCAACTGTTACGCTCTTCACAAACGTCAGTCACCGCAGCGGACCTCAACGGGGTCAAAAGGTCATGTTCGTGCGCTGTGATTGGCGGATTTCGATCCACTTTGTCGATTTTTTTTTATTGTCGCCGTAATTATGATTAACGGCAGTAAAACACGCAAATCGTTGCTTGAGGTTGAAGTTCAGTTGAGAAGCGCAGTAAAGCAAGATCTTCCTTCGCCTACGTGCTGGCGTTTCTAATAACATACCTTATTATAGGAAATTAACAATGCACGTTGACAACGCGAAGAAAATTTACGTTACACTAAGTTAACGCGAATTTTTCAAAAGTTAGGTTTACATGCATTAAATTAAAGCGAATTTTTCGATAAGCATCTTGCTTTATTTACTGCGATTTTCATAATTCTGCAAACTCGCACTTTACGTTTCTGAATGCCAAACTGCGTTTTGGCTTCCGTCAATAAAACCTTCCAAGACAAGTGCACGGATGTTTCTAAGTTTTTTTTAAAGCCGAAAATTTGGTTTTGAAGCGAAACTAGACCCTATCAATTCGAAATATAGTGACCCTGAAGAGCCAATAGAGGAGTCATGAACTAATAAGGTTTTGTAATGAAATAAAAGTGCTTTAAAATAACAATGTTGTAAAATAGCGTGCATTAAATTTACATCGACTTTTTTAACTAAGATACATTAAATTAACGCGAATTTTGTAAAATCGCGTTAATAAAGTGCATTGTTAATTTCCTATAATAAGGTATATATAGGGAGTTTAAGCAAAGACGTTCGTGAGCCACGGAAGGAAACCGGAAGTCGAAAGTTTCCGTTTTTGGCGTGGTTTTGCTCCTTACCACGGACAGGAAAGGCTCTTGTTGATTATTATGGCTTGGCGCAATTACAAACGCGATGGCGTGAAAACGCTCCAAAAGGGAAAAATTCAAGTTCCGGTTGCCGTCCGTGGCTCAAAAACGTCTGTGCTTAAGCTCCCTAATAAATTGTCGACGCCACGTCATCATTACCTACGTACATGATTAAAGAACACACTTTTGGCAGGAGATGGAGATTTTTCTGTATATGAGCTTGCAAAACATCATGGAAAAACGAGTAGTGAATCGAAAAGAAATCATTGGCTTTAATTTTCTCAGTCCTCTAAGACCAAACATGCCTTGTTATTTGCTATTTGTTTTTTATTCCTGTTATTAAAACTAAAATAAGTTTCCCTGTGGATGGATTGGTGATCCAAACATCAAACACCAGGATGCTGGAATCCCAAAATCATCTGCAAACAACAAGAAAATAAATTATTTTCCACTTCATACTATCCATATGAGTAGTAAATAATTTGGTAGTTAATAATTGATGAAAAAAACCCACAAACAAACAAACAAACAAACAAACAAAAAAAGGGTCACGATAAAAAAGTTTTCATCGAGGCCATAGCCAGACTTTCAGGAGAGGCGAAGCAACTATTGTGACCAGCGGAGGCGCTTTAACGGCATGATCCCACAAAAAATGATTCCACAAAAACATTTTGAAATCTAGAAGCTCTGAAATGCAATTTTTAGTACTTTTTCATTGATATTTCTTCTCGTTCAAGTGTAAAATGGTAGCCTTTTCATTGGTCAACATTATTTATACTGTCTCGCTTCTAAGTCGTGTGATAATATCACACTTCCTTGCTGCTCGCTCAGTTGCCACGGTCCAGTGGTGTGGTGGTGGAGCATTCAGATATAGTCTAGACGCAGGGCTCTATAAACTTAAACACGTTTAAACGCAGGGCTCTATAATAAGGAGTCACTGAAATCCTCCAATTCATAGTAAGCCGGCCCCCTATAAATGTACACAAGAGGCTAAATTGGTAGGAAGACGGAGGGGAAAAACGGCAACATGGAGTAGGCCACATGCAGGCCTTCCACCAGAACTTATGTTGACTTGACAGTACCGGGTTTGGATGTCTCCGAACTCGCCCTTCAAACTTATTTATGTTCTGAATTCCAGCCGCATGATGACACGTTTAATTTTGAACAAATTGCCCTCTGGAATCTTTGTATTTTTGCCTAAATTTGCTTACCTTAATGAGGGGTAAACTTTTAAGACGCAATGGGATATTTGCGCAATATTTGGGAATTATTTTTCAACTTACAATTTTTTCAAAATTTTAGGGTTAAAACTTACATAGGCAAGTGCCTCGTCTTGCCTCGTGCTAGCTTAGCTACGGCCTTGACAATCTTCTAGTTTGTAGGTTTACAGGTTTTTTTGGAGAACTACAGGCTTTTAGTGCGTAAACTTGCCGAGTTTTCTGCAGCTTCGTCGGGGTTTTTGTTAGATTTGCAAGGTTGTGCAGTGTAGGTTTCCAAATGACCTGCAAGCTAAATGGTTTTTGTAAGGGTTCGTCGTTTTTCTGTATGTTTCAGGGTTTTTCTACAGGTCTGAAGGTTATTGTGTATTGTCTTAGATTTTCCAGTTTTAACTCGTGAATGCCCGCATGCGCAATGAACGAGTTATCGTAATAAGGGGAAATGTCACTCGGTTGTTCCATCGGTCACCTGGCCCCAGTTTTTCAAAGAGTGGATAACTTTATCCATTGGATAAGTCACTATCCAGCGGAGCAAATGTTCTCCAACTAATGCTTTTGGCAAGTTTTCCACACAATCCCACACTCAAATTTGACATATGCTTCTACTCTATTCACAAATTATAAGACTATCGGGAAAATCTTGCACACATTTTATCTGCTGGATAGCGAACTATCCAGTGGATAAAATTATCCGCCCTTTGAACAACTGGGGCCTGGACTGTAAACTTTATATTAATTTAATCGGAATTTCATCAAAATCATAAATTATTCATTAGTCTACGTAAAGTGTATCATCAGCCGCCATTACGGGACCAACGACGAAAAATCAACGTAACGAATAACTTATTCTTAAAAAAAACAAACACCTAGTACAGGTGTTGTCTGCCTAATCCTTCCAAGAAATTCCTTTTACGAAATCCCACAGTGCGATAAATCTCATTAGGTGTCAAACGTAATCGATAAGATCAGGACGTAAATACTGAATTTACATACAGCCTAACAAAACGCTTCCAGCGTTTTTATCTCCGGTCGCAAAATGTAAACGTTCAGTTGACTTTAAAGATCCAAGGCAATTCCGTAAGTAAAAGGCTAGGAAACTAAAATTCTGCAATAAATTTCATTCGGGGTCCAGTGTGAGCGATAAAATCGATTCACCGGGCAAACGTAAACACTAAAAATTTGCTTACGCATAGTGACAACCACTGAGAGTCTGCTGAGTACCGCAACACTTGACGCATTTCTATGTTTACGTTCACTTGGATAAAGCCATAATACGATCCGGAGTGACCTGTTTTACCACCAAGCAGTGCCCCTACATGATTGCTAACCAAGAGCCATAATCAGGGATGGAATCCCTGATTATGGCTCCTGTTGCTAACCTAAAGTAAAGTTCTTTCAGTATTGTGTGGTTTACAGACAATATTTTTTCTTTTGTCCCTGTTGGGCTCAGAAAATAAAATGCAACTTGTATCTATGCGTATGACCAGTAAAACCAGTAAAGGCGTATGTACTTACTTGTTTTTCCCAAAAACGTGTCCTCCACCTAAAAGTAGAATAACATATTTGACTGAAAAGCCCAACACTGTTCCAGTCAATGCATATCCATGTAAGAAAACCAGAGGGAGGGTTTAGGGTGTTGCAACCCAACTACAAGAAGTTGAAACTACGGCAAAAATATTATTTCGCATTTAGTACAATTTTTTAAGTGTAGCATGTCCCTGTTCACCATTAAGACTCACGCCACTGACACCCCCCACTCCCCGTCCTCCCTTTTATAAATCCTTGCATGTGGCCCTTGATTCAGGGCCTGGTGAATGAATTCAAACAAATCTGGGATCCCGGATCCACTGTCACACTATAAAGGGACTACAAGGTTACATCTTTTTAGATGTTGCTGCGAACATACCTCTTTTCTGGAAACCAATTTGAGCCAATCATTAACATACAGGAAGAGGTTTACAGCATCAGACATGTTATCGCCCTCAGAACAAAATGCAAGTAAGACAGCTAGAGGAATGTCCTCTCTGCAACTAAAGACATCATCAGTATCACCATTGGGACTAATCCTCTTCGAATTAGTTTGAAATTATAAAGATTCCCTTCACATGAAGGGACTTGTCCTCAGGACTAATACTAATAGAAGGGCTAGTCCTACAAAAAAACGTTCCAAATCTGCAGCATGGCACACAATCAGAACAGATGCTTTATAACTGTAAGATTACTTTCTGATTTAGTATTCACCACATCACGGTAATAATGCATCCAAGTGCCATAGTAATTCAGATAGATCAATGCCCCTGATTACAAAACTGTTTAGGATTAGTACGGTATCTGGAAAACCCGAATAGCGAATACAGTTCACAATTATCCCGGGAAATCGTGCGAACATCGCCTGATACTCCCGGGGGGGGGGGGTACTCCCTTATATAAGGTATATAGGTATGTGCCGCCCCAAAGGGTATGGTTTTTGGGCCGTTTTGGTCTGAAAACGGGTATAGATTTTGACAATTACGGTCTGAAATCGGGTCGGGTTTTTGGGGCCGGAACATTTACGAAAGCTTACAAACATATTTTTCTTCTCAGTACGTAACTGGAACGACTAACTGATAGCGAGAAAAAGGAATAGATAAACTATGTCATTCCAGCTTACTTTTACTCCTTCCGTCAACTTCCGTTCGGCACTGATGCATAATTATCAGGTCTGAAAATGGGTATGAATTTTAGAGGTCAGGTCTGAAAACGGGTGTGGAAAATGGCATGTTTAGGTCTGAAATAGGGTCGGGATTTGAAGACCCGGGCGGCACACCCCCACCAAGAATTCCGAGGAGTACCCCCCCCCCCGGGCTGATACTAAACCGACGAGACGAGGCCGAAGGCCGAGTAGGCCATAAATTGTAGGCCTATAATTGTTTTACTATTCAACACATTGACAACAAAGTACAGTTTTAGTGCGAGCTGGAGACAATCTATATTTTGCTATTTTTCTGCCCGACACACGAAATTACGTATATCGGCAAGATATCTGTTGACTACGGACGACGAACATTCAGTGCGCCATGACCATATTTGGGCAGTGTTACAATGTGTTGAATAATAAAGTTCAGAATAGTCGGGGAATAGTGACGGATGGTGGCGAATGTTGACGGCGAGTCGCAGTAGTTTCTGGTATGTCTTTTTCCTGCAAGAGCAGGCCAGTAATCATTGACGATTTATATTTTACACCATTTCAGTGGGTCAGGAGTATGGGACGAGAAAATATGAGTCCCTTCCCCACATTGCAGCCACTATTTCACAAGCTTTGCTTTCGGCTCTGGAAATATAGTCAAATCAGGGACCAGCCTCACGGAAGGCCTCTTTCTACACACTGTCATAAACGTTTCTCCGCTCACGTTTATTTTTTAAACATTTATAAGTGTTTGCGCTTTGTTTGGCTACCAAGCGAAAAGGATAAAAAAGATTAAAAAATATCCACTCCATCGACCAGCTTCTACGGTTTCTACAGCATGATGAAGACTGAACTTTGTTCATGAAACGTGCAATATTTTCAGCTTCGGCGATGTGACTAGGGGAACTGAAGAATACCGTATTTATTACATCTTATTTCGTAGTGCTACAATTACTAAATTGTGAGATTATTTGCTGTTTGGGTTTTCCAAACGGTTATTGGTTATCACTGCCAACACCTCGACTCAGTAGAAAGAATACATAATCCCTTGCAGGTTATATGAATTCAGTGACCAGCTGTTTTTATTGCTTTTCTAAAAGCACCAAACATTCTCTGTTTATTACTGTAAATTACGTATTTTATGAAGTGAATATACTTCAAATAAACCATTTTATTATCATTAGAATTTGAATTAAATAGAAAAGGTATTTTCTGAATTATAGAAATCAATAGTTGACACTAATGACAACAGCATATTAAAGTAATAAGCCTCACCATGCTTCATAAAGTTTCTTTGTAAATCCTCCACCAGGAAGAAAGAACTCTTTATCTTCCAAAGGTTCTAGCACGTAAATACATTGCATTACATTACGGTGATTTCTTTTACTACTGCGCATGCGTTCTGTGCATCTCTGGATAGTCTGAAAACCTCTGATTTCTTGAGGATGGTGCCGACTAATTCAAAGGCATTTTACGTGGTATATGACGATGCGGGCAAAGTAGATCTTAGCAAGGGCTATTGAAATCTATAAAGGAAGTTAGGCGTAACCACGCATTTTTGAGAGTTGATTTCAGCTTCAATTTGGAAAAAATCCGATACGTTTATATGTATTTTACAGCAGAATTATTGTTGCCTAATTATCTCTGAAAAAATGTGTGGTTACCTCGAATTTTCCTTTTGGATTCCAATAGCCATTGCTAAGATCTGCTTTTCTACATAGTCATAGATTTCGCAGACGCCATTCTTAAGACAGAAAAACAAAGCAATGTGATTTGACGTCATTTGCTATCGAGCATCCGGAAAAACCAACTAGCCAACAACGATAGTTACGAATAGTCGGCAATGTTGTTAATATTAGGTGAATACTCGCGAATAGTGACGAACAGTTGACGAAGAGTGGCGAATATTGCCAAAGAGTTGCAGTACTAAATTCCCAGTACTTCACTATTGAGGATTTCCGGCAAGACTGACATAATTATAACATTTTTTGCCTTAAAATCAAAATTGCTCCATTAATAAGCCCTATTTCAGCACAGAGACATGTTTGTGCCTCAGTCTATCACATAATCTCAATAAACAGTGATAACTCACCTTTGGTCAAATAAGAAAACTTAGGCTTTCTTTCCAATGCTTTCCAGGACAATATTTCATCAAACAGCGGGATTAGATTGCTTGCTGATCGTGTGACAAGGTATCTCAAGGGAGAACTAAAATATAAAGCATATTTATTAATGTTCTCTACAAACAAGAACTATACTTTATTAAGAATGATTCATTGAGGAAGTTTTATGTCTGAAATAAATTTGATCAACAACTTTGCACTTTAAGTTAGGCTTGGTCCTTGCAATAATAAACAATAAAGAAAACAAAAACAAAAGCAAATTATGCTGTCTAAATTCTTAGGTAATTAATTCAGACTCTGAGTAATAACGTTAAACATTGAAACCAAATTTACATGATGTTTCTCATGTTCAAACTTTCTAAAGACTGCTTAATATATAATGGAGACGAAACATTAATTGTTGGGTAAAATGACTATTGAAAGCTACAATTTAGTTTCTTTATATTTTAATTCTTAAATTAAAATATGATATTATTGTAAATTATTATATTATACCATGTTTTGTGTAGTAATTAGAGTAGAATAGGAACTTTTTTTAGCATAGAAAAGCCAATTCATTTTTGGAATGCTAATAAACCTTTATCATTATTATTATTATTATTATTATTATTATTATTATTATTATTATTATTATTATTATCATTATTATTAATTGCCATAAATGATACAACACAATGGCTGTTATCAAATGGACTAACCCTAACTTAGGTAGAAACATTATTATATACAAGGCTTGCTACACATCACTTGTTAAACTTTGTACCATGCAATCTGTGAGTCAACTCTCTCAGTGGCACTGATGCTGGAAAGAAGGACAACTTGTTTGAAGTTACAACTCTTGATCCATGTAACAAGCTTTCTGCAGTATTCATTCTGGGAACCCTGCAATAAATGTTTTAGATACTACCAGTATAATATCCGTCATGAATTGTTCAGCTCAAACCACCTGGGGCTGGATTCACGAAGCCCTCCTAAGTTAAGATGTATCCTAAGTATTGTTTTCTTGACAATAGACTATTGTTAGTCCAACAATAGACTATTGTTAGTCCAACAATAGCCTGTTGCTAGTCCAACAATAGACTATTGTTAGTCAAACAGACTAGACTATTGCTAGTCCAACAATAGACTATTGCTAGTCCAACAATAGACTATTGCCAGTCCAACAATAGACTATTGTTAGTCAAACAGACTAGACTATTGCCAGTCCAACAATAGACTATTGTTAGTCCAACAATAGACTATTGCCAGTCCAACAATAGACTATTGTTAGTCCAACAATAGACTACTGTTAGTCAAACAGACTAGACTATTGCCAGTCCAACAAAAGACTATTGTTAGTCCAACAATAGACTATTGTTAGTCCAACAGTAGACTATTGTTAGTCCAACAATAGACTATTGCTAGTCCAACAATAGACTATTGTTAGTCAAACAGACTAGACTATTGCTAGTCCAACAATAGACTATTGTTAGTCCAACAATAGCCTGTTGCTAGTCCAACAATAAACTTTTGTTAGTCGAACAATAGGCTATTGCTAGTCCAACAGTAGACCATTGTTAGTCCAACAATAGACTATTGCTAGTCCAACAATAGCGTATTGCTAGTCCAAAAATAGACTATTGTTAAGAGACAATACATTGGATATAGGCTATTGTTAGTCCAACAATAGACTATGGTTAGTCCAACAATAGCCTGTTGCTAGTCCAACAATAGACTATTGTTAGTCCAACAATAGACTATTGCTAGTCCAACAATAGACTATTGCTAGTCCAACAATAGACTATTGTTAGTCCATCAATAGACTATGGTTAGTCCAACAATAGCCTGTTGCTAGTCCAACAATAGACTATTGTTAGTCCAACAATAGACTATTGCTAGTCCAACAATAGACTATTGCTAGTCCAACAATAGACTATTGTTAGTCAAACAGACTAGACTATTGCTAGTCCTAGTCCTAAATCTTAAAGTGCCTATGAAGTAAAAAATGATTATGTTATGCCTATTTGAAAGACCTTTCAAAGACATCAAGAATGGCGTTTTGAACATCTTCTGTCATTCCAGAGATACTCAAGTTTTTGTTTAAAAATTGATGATGTCACAAATAGTCTGAGGACAAAGATAAATCACAAAATCAAGAATATACCTAAAAATATTGGAGTGATGCTGCTCAAACTTGGCACCAGTAATGCATGCTGGAAGAAACAAAATGATGCCCATTTTGACATAATTTGCCATGGCATTACTAAAATGGTTCCAGTCCCTCTTTGTTATGAACCAACTATCTCCATTTTCAACCAGATAAGGAGAGGCAGACAGTCCTGCTTGAAATGCACATTAGTGCAGATATTGCCCTACGTTGGGAGTAAAGGATGTCTGATTTAGACAAAAAAAAAAAGGTAACGTGTCTTATCTAAGTTATGTTTGAGCAACATCACTCCAATCTTTCCCAAGATATTCTTGATTTTGTGATTTATCTTTGTACTGAGACTATTTGTGATGTCATCAGTTTTAAATAAAGTCTTGAAAAGTGTTGTAAAGTGTTAACAAAAACTTGAATATCTCTGGAACAAGAGAAGATATTAAAAAAGAAAATGCCATTCTTGTTCTCATTTAAAGGCCTTTCAAATAGGAATAACTTTGTTCTACCATTAGACACTAACTTAGCTTGATGACTGATCACAAATAGTACCAACTGGATTAGTTTCAGTTCTTGCAACTTTTACAATTGTGTTTTAATGCTACAACTTTAATTAGTAACTTACCATCCTGACAGTCTACAACTTTTTGATAAAATAATATAATCTAATTCCTACAACAACAATGTAGATATATGGTAATAACAACAAGAATGATGATGATGATGATGAAGAGGAGTCCTAAAAAATAGCCAACTTCACGATGTAGATATCGACTTTGATGAATTTGAGGACAGACATGAACAGGATGGTCCTAGCTTGTATATTAGAGCAGGTTGCTGCCAACATTCCTTCCAGGAACAGATTGATTAGGGTAGAAGAATGTTTGAGAGTGAAGAAAAGGACCTTGCTTTTTACACTGAGGGTACTACAAAGTCAATTTAATATCTGAGTGAAGATTAGGGCTGTGCAACGCTAATGAGGAACAAGAAAGTCTGTAGGCAAATCTCTACATAAAGCATTACATGTAGGTAGCACAATTACCAAATACAAATTGTAGATCAGCATAATAATGAATAAAAAACAATCCATTTGAAACTTTTGCAGGAGAAATTGGATCTGCCTGACATGCAAACAAGTGCTATGAACATGCATCAAAATTTTTTGGGTACATCTCAAAGACTTCTGTGGGTTTTCACAAATTGAACTGACCTGAGGCATGTTATTGAGCATCATAAGCCTGTTGCAACACTGTTGTTGAATAAACAGCACCGAGAGTGTGGCATAAAAAAAAACATCTGGATTTAAAGAGAAATTGCCCATCTTGGTCATTTATGACACCCTTAGTCCTTAGTTAGCAAATAGGAGTAACTGTAAGATTGGACTGAATTACTATTGAAATTAGCAATGCTCAGAACTGCAAGGATCCTGCAAACATTCTTGAGGTCTGCAGAGGATAAAGGGTGAAAATAATTAATATAGCGCACAATCAATTGAGTCATGATCACTCAGACCAGCAGGGAGCTGGAAAAATTGAAGAATTTTAATTTTATAGTACTATTTACACCACCGTCATCATCATCATCATCATCATTATCAGTATTATCAGTAATGTGACTGGTTCATGCTCATTAGCTGCTAACATGCAGAAAGGAGTCAATAAACTAGCTATGTTATTATTTGTCTGATTTGGGCTTATCGGAGGTGTTTCCTCCCTCCCATTTTTTCATTTGTGTGTCTAGACGTTGGCTAGAAAGTTTCTAAATATGTAATTATAACTATTTACAATAAGTAATTCAAAATATCCCACAGTAGTATATATTAATCTCCACAAAAACCTATAAAAAAACTAAAGGTTTATTTTCTCAGGCAATGTAAACATTGTTGGAATTAATAACCATATTTACCTTTACAAGTGGAGCTCTTTGTTGCACCACAACTATGTTATGATCATCATTTTTGTACACTGCCAAAGAACAAAAAACATTTGTGGATAAATGCTTAAGATTGTACACCATATAATTGTATTCTGATCACAACTAGCTGTGGTAAGCTGTAAAATTGAATGCACACTCAAAGGACACCTGATTAGAATGATCATAATTTTTAATAGACAGACAGACAGACAGACAGACAGAAAGACTGTCAGACACCTTTAGTTGGTTATAAAGCTCAGGGTAGTCCCTTGAGGGGCTTAAAAGCACCCTGCTATCAATAGGAGTAATAATGACTGCTTGGAACTGGTTTCCACAGAATTTGCCATTTTGTGCCAGACATTTTAACAAAGACGGGATTGTTAAGAACTGCAACAATGTAGTTCTGTATTTCAGTAAACAATGTAACAACTTTATCAAATTGTAGGCATTATACCATCATGTGTTTATACATGTATTACGCTCAGGAATATTTGTACTAACCTCATTTTTTGCTACAAACCCCCAAGCAACCATTGCATTTCAATTATTGAAATGCAATGGTCACACGGGGGTATGACCACTACCTTATGATATGCATCTGCACTGTAGCCATATCATCTGGGCAGTGATAAAACCTAACATATGTCATTTAGGCTGATTTGTAAGAGCTGTCCATAGCTGACACTGCCCAGGTGACACATATGAGGTGCTGACCATACTGCATGCAGAGATGTACAGTGTGACCATGCATTCAGATGGCTAATTTTCACATTTAATTGCCATCACTCACATATCCCAGTTAATTTTGGTTATGCACATTTCAATATGCATTGCCGGGACCGTTCTACAGTTAATCATCCTTGACACAGCTACCAAAATTGAGCTGGTATGGAGCTGGTGATGCTCACTGCAGCACTGTGTAGTGTACTGACCATTGCATTATTAACATGGCTTATTTTTTTCCCTGATTCATGTTCTGTGTCTGGTGATCATCCTGGATGACTGTTACTGCACGTTTAAAGTTCAGTCTTTCTTGTGTGCTAAAAAATCCGAACAAGAATGCATTTGCATCCAAATTTAATTATTGATAATCATTTTTCTTATGTGAATTTACTTTAAAATATAACAAAATTCTCAGGAAATTTATGTCATTCGTGAATTTGATTAAGTTCCTCTCTTGCATGGGGAATTTGTACAGGATGGTACGTCAAGGTTTTCCCTTGAAAATTTAAAGACAATGAGAATAAAATTGTAACAGTCTTTAATTATTTATTTTCTAATTTATAATCTTGTAATTTTGAATGTTTGCTGCATGGCTACAAATAACAAATGGTTGTTGTCATTCTTGTTTTTATAATAACAACAATAAAACTCAACATTTACAGGGCCTCTGGAGGTCCCCCAATGTAACATTTAGTGATACTTACAACTGCAAGGTTGATGAAAATCATTGCCAATAAATTTCGTTGTAAACTTAAGTGGTCACTAACAACAGTCGTCAGAGCCTGCAGTAGGATATAAACTTCTGTGTGTTCTGAGTGTGTCTGTGTTTGTATGTATTGTGCAGTTTTCCTTGATCACTTTCTCACTATCTTTATTTTTGAATGTTTAATTTTCTTTATTGTAATTATGATGTAGGAGAAACTATGTACTGTTAATTCTGCATTTTACAGGGAGATGCTTCTTTCATGGTCAAAATTTAGCAAAGATGCTTGTTCTCGAGAAGCAGTTCATTATATTGAGGTTCTGTTCCATACATTTTAAAAGGCCAGGCTGAAGAATATTTAACAATTATTCCAAGAGCGGCCGTTGGATAAGAGAAGAAAGATAGCCAACGAGGCGCAAAGTGCCGAGTTTGCTATAATCATCTCATATCCAACAAGTGCAATGTTCAGTATACTGAAGTCTGTACCTCCTTCACTCAGCTAGTTCAAAGAATTAAGTACAACACTGAGAAGCTTATTGCCATATAATTCTGTAAATCATTTTCAGGATAAATGGAAACTACATACTGAAAAGAGTGTTTACTTAATGATCAAAGTTAACTAATCAATTAAGTAGTACATGTATATTAATGATGACTAGGTACTCAACAGTTAACCAAGTACTTAGTTGCTGTGGTTTTTTTTTTGTAATTAATTAAAATAATTATACAAAGACTGGAACAATAAAACTGTGAAAAAATATGCTGATACAGTGATTGTGTTACAAATTGCTGTGGTGAGTTCTGGAACTCATCTCATGAAAAATTGTGAGCCCCAGTCTCCAACCAATAAGTCCTTTATTAAAGATACTTGAGCCTTCATGTAAATCTGAAGTTAATTTTTTTAATATCAAAACTCTGTATTACAATATAATACTGATATTAGTCTTCAACCAGCTTGGCAGGATCAATTTCCTAAAATTTCGTCTTTTCATTCTCATCATTATCAGAAGCAATGGTCACATTTGATATCCAAAAGGATATTCTTCAAATACATCTTTAGATCAATCTATTGATCTTTGCATCGTGCAGTATGCATGTCATAAATTATTTTGCATCTTTGGGCATTTTTAGGTGTCAGGGATGCAGGACGCAGGGGCCGGGTAGCAAAATCAATGATGTAACATGTAAGTAACAAACCTTCAGTGCTAACATCGAGTTTCCCCAGAGATCCAGTCGACTGAGTGAAGGCATCATTCCCCACAACAGGCAGGATACAGGAGTCATAGAAATAACCAATGTGGCAATAATTTGGAGAAATAGAAGATACTACCAGATCCACTGCCAACTGTCCCACATTTCCAATTGACACAGCTGGCTGTCAAAAAACAGAGTGACATTTACATGAATATGAAAATATACTCATGATTTCACTTCTTAATTACAGATGCAATCTTGGTCAACATTTTTTGTAACTGTTAATCATAGTTTTTAGAATTCTTCTAATTAGCAATAAGTAATTAATAAAAATCTATAATTTCATGTATCTTACCTACATGGAAAATTGATGTCACAGTTAAATCTTTGATAGTATTTTAATTAATTGTTGTTATGCATTCATAGCATTTCTGATAGAAAATCTTTCAGAAAAGTACTGTAAAAATACTGTAAATTAAAGTGTTACGTTCAGTGGTGAACATGTATTTTTATTTACATGTACCTTAGTTCTGTGTGCATTTTCAGTTGGCCTAGAGCAATAAAATGAGACTATGCTCTTCTTAAGAATATAATTATAAGAATTTGGATGTATGCACTAGAAATATAACTTTTTGTTCATGTGTTATATTTACTTAATATCTTTTTTGTGTGAGAAATACTCATGTTCTAAGTACTGGACCAAGGGCCACTACACAATACAAATTGCATGGTATTGATCAGTCAATGACCAATCAATAGTCATACAGAGACCATTCACCGATTGGTACATAAAAAATTATTTTTGGCAAAGCAAGTAAATGACAACTCAGTTTTCTTAATGCAAAGAATATACCTTGTTACACACGCATGATTTTGACCCCTCACCCCATCATAAAAACCAAATTAAATAGTGTGCTGGAAGAAAATATCTTGAGTCAAGTGCACAAGATGTTCAGCTCTCTGTGAGATGCGTAGTTAAAGGATATCACCACCATAATTTTTCAGTAAACGTTGGCAAGCTTTTCACTGCTTGAAAGAAGAGGGGAGAACGTGGAAACACTTATAAAGTTTAATGATCGTGTGGCAGCTCGGCCACCTTCCATCCAGGCTTCATGTTTTATTTCTTTTAGATACAGTTGATGTTTTTATAGATCGCCTTCTTTATAATCAGATTAGTTCAGGTGTTGCTGCTTTGATCATTGTTTTGCAAAAATTTATTGCTGTTTTCAGTAAGTTCCTTACTTTCCAGAGTTTTTCTATGAAGGTACCATGGAACTAGTTTCCCTTTTTAAAATATGTATTAATTCTGTAGTAACTAAGTCTGTATTTATTCAATCATCTTATTCTCTTATCTAAACTATCTTACTATGAGGTTAAAAATATTGTAAAATCAATGGTTTAAATCATATCTCTATAATAGGAAGCAAAGAGTTTTTGTTAATGGTGTTTTCTCAGATACACAAGCTGTTGATTCTGGTGTACCACATTTAGGGTCGATTTTAGGCCCAATTCTTTTTCTGATCTATATAAATGACCTTGTTGGTGTATTCTTCTGTACGACTTTTTGCTGATGATTCAGTACCTCTCTTACTGCATGTGGTAAAGATCTTGATGTGTTAATACAGCCAATTAATTTTGAGTTACCTAAAATTTATGATTGGTTATGTGCAAATAAACAAACAAACATTAAATCTAAGCAGATCTAAAGACAGTCGAACCTCCACTAATGGCCACCTCTCCACATTGCCACCTGTCTTTAACGGCCACTTTTTTTGTCCTGGCGGACAGTCCATACATTAGCTCTTGTTTAAACCTCTCTACAATGGCAACAGCCACTAAAGCGTGTCCCCAACTGCCAAAATAACCTCTCGACAACGGCCAGTTTTTTCAGCAGCTGACGAAAAAGTCAAGAACAGTGACGAAATTTGATCTGTATGGTGCGTCGATGATTAATTGCAGCAAGTCTTTCAATTCATTTAAGATTAATATAAATACAGTACTTTTTTTGGTAAGAACCCTTTTTTTAAGAACATAAAACATAGAACATACCTCAGGCTGAGAGCCAGTTCCTGGTAAGAATATTTTTATTTTGCTCATTTGTTTTTAGACTATACAGCTGTAAGTAGTAGTCGCTAATTTGGGTTTTTTTTTATCTGGCGAATACAAGCGTGCGCAAGATAGTCACCTTCCACAAGGAAACGCGTCGCAAAGGAAATAAAAATGGACAAACTCGCAGTCTAATTTGTTTATTTGTTTGTTTGTTTTTTCATATTTTTATTTTTTAGTTGGTTGGAGGGACATCTTGTTGTTTAAGTCGCACAAGCATTTGACAAACAACTTGATACCATTGTATCCATTTTAATGATATACGTATTTTGATTGTTCCATTAAGCCGCAGTAAGCATAAATTGTCTACAATACTTATAGTGAATGTTGCGAACCTTGCTCGTTTTGTCTTGTTAACATGTTGATTCAAAACATTATTTACATTTTATTGTGTATAATTTTTTTTTTATCAGTATATATATTATTTAAGATTGGATTACCATTATAGGCTACAGCAAGCATGAAAATGGCACAATAAATATGTTGTACTTCCCAAAAAAAAGGTTTCATATTACACCCCTACCTCCCCATAACGGCCACCCCTCCACAATGGCAACTTTCTTCTGTACCCAAGGTGGCCATTGTGGAGAGGTTCAACTATATTTAAATTTTCAACCTCAACAGAAATTGACCTATAACCTCCTTCTTCCTTTAACTCTAGCAGGTCAGTACTTAGATTACTCCTTTAGCATCAAATATTTTGGATCAATAAATTATTGATTGTCATCTATTAATAATTTCATTATAAGAAAAAGAAGGAGAGAAAATCAGCCTCATTCCCATGTTAACATTCCAGAGCTGAAATAAAGTGTATTATTAGAATCGAAACAATACTGTATGTGCAAAGATGTGGTAGTACGTGTTGGCTTGCTGAAGCAAGAAAACACGTGCAACCATCAAAACCGATTAAGCTATCGATTGATATTGGAAATCAATGGCAATCGATAAAAGGTCACACAAATCTTCTTCTTCAATTAGTTATCGATTATCAATATCACTCGAATAATAATAGATTGTTATGAATTGTCATCGATTGTGATCGATCATAATCGATTTCCTCGACTGGATATCCCAGGCTGGAATCGACTGAGCCTGAGAGCTAATTAACTTTAAAGTCTTGTGAACCCTCACGAGGAATACAAAAAGAAAAAAGAAATCCTAAACGTTTTAAATTTAACCTTAAGATAAGGTAAAAACAGTGCCTCACCAAAATCAGGGTATATTCCTTCCACTCAACACTCTTACAATTTATGTTAGGAACAAACATTTCGTGAAGAAGAGAAATTTTTGTCAGGCCTTTTTCATGGTAACGAGCAGGACATGGACCCCAGTCTGCGCGGTTCCCAAGCAAACAACAAAATGGCGGAATTTCCTGAGCTTGGAAAACATTGCGAAGTGGAAACTTGCCAACAACTGGGTACGCTAGTCTGGGATAATCAGTCTTGTTTGTTTCTCTTTTCAGCAAGGGTAGGATACTTACTCTGACTGTTTGATTTGTAGATTTTCTTCCTTTTTTTTGCAATGGGTGCTCTGGTACTTTTTGGTAAGTGAAGGTGTTTTAAAACTGTTATATTAACATCAGTACATCCTCTGGCTGGTGCAAGTGTTACGAGGATTTTCCACAATTAAAAGGGTCTAGCCATGGAACCAATACCACTAACATGATAATGAGGGTAAAAATTGAGGGGTCAAAGAAACAAGCTGATTATCACCCAAGAGTTGCAGTAAATAGGCTGTCAGGCACAATGGCAAAGGAGACCAAACAATTTAATTTAACGGTTATGCGTTTGTTTAATTTACGTTTTACATATTCCAGTCACTAATAGTCATCAAAGGAAAAATGACTGCATTAACAAAAATTGCTAGTGAACTTACTAGTTTTGGCGGATCTTGTGTCTTATAGGGGGGCTCGATCGATGGTAACGGTCAATATGTCGGTCGACACACGGTCGACTCACGGTCGATATCTCGGTCGATGTATCCACTGAGTATCGGTCGATTGTCGGTCGAGTATCGGGCGAGTGTTGGTCGAGCATCGGCCGCTATATAGGCGACGTATCGACCGATCATTGGATCACCTTCGGTCGAGAGATCGACCGACAGTCGGTCGCGATAGCATCGGCAGAGTGTCGGCAATTTATCGGTGAACAGTCGGTCAAGTATCGGTAAAGTATCGGTCGATGCATCGGCCGATACTCGGTCGACACGAAAAAGGAACAAGGATTTTGCTTTGTTTTAAACCGGTTAAACCGGGACACTACAGTGTAATACGCTGGCATATTTTTGCGCTTTCTCTTGACCTAACGTGGTAAAATGATGCAATGGTGGAAGAATCAAATGAGATAACGACAGACTATCGACCGACTATCGGTCGTTATTGATATGACGACCGATATTGCGGTGTGCGATGTACATGAACGTCAATCGAGATAAGGAAGAAGTGTCGAAAAAACATATCGATGGAATATTGACCGATATATCGGCCGATACTATCGGCCGGTAAGCGGTGAAATATCGATGAAGTATCGGTGATGTGTCGGTGAAGTGTCGGTGTATTTCTATCTATATCGACCGACAGCCACCTCGGTCGATACGACGACTGCCATAGCGGTACAACATCGACCGAGTCATCCCCAATTATCGACCGATTGTCGACCGAGTAGCGACCGAGGCTCGACCGAGATATCGACCGTCAGTCAACCGTCAGTCGACCGACATTTCGACCGTTACCATCGACCGAGGCCCCCTATAAGACACATGATCCGTTTTGGCTTGTAGTAAATATATCGTACCAGCAACACTTTGCTTGTGGACTAAAAGATGAATAATAATAATTAGTATATACCACACAAGTGAATAGTACTTTTCGCGCGCGCTGATTGGCTAGCTCAGAGGTGATTAGCCAAGTACTATTCACCTCCGAGCCGCTGAAGAGAAACAAGATGGCTTCCCGTTTTGCGACAGTTACTTAAGAGTAAATTATTTCGATAAACGAGGCGGCTGTTTAAAAAAATACATCAATTGCCAGAAAGTTTGGTTTGACAGCATTAAATGGTAACTTATTTAATCTTTTCAACCACATATTCTGAGGCGAAAAATGAAAATGTGTGGTTCCAGAAAATATCCATACCCCCACCACGGAGGGAATTTCACATAGGACCCTCCCACCCCCCAGGATTTTCCATTTCAAGGTATTTTTTTAACCCCCCCACCCCTTCGGAAATTCCTTAAAATACAGAATACACCCCCCCACCCCCCTCTGGAAAAGTTTTATTTCAAAAGAACGCCTCAAAAATCAGGTTGATGTGAACATTTCAGAAATATCAAGAACTGCCTACACGAGGAGAAAATATGCGTTATCGAAGAGCGCGGGGGGCTGTTCAATTTCACGGGTAGAGTTTGCCAAAAAGCTCTTGATACTGAAATAATAATTGTTGTGTTTTATATTTACCTGTGGTCATTGACATCAAACTTTACCATTAGCTTCGCTGAAGGTTTTAAATCTAAATTGTTGGAACAAGTCCGGCAATGCAAAAATGTGTTTTCATTTAATTTGCATATGTCATGTTTAAGTTCCTATGCAAATTTTAGGAGATCAAAAAGATTATCACTTTAGTTCTACTCAATCGATTTTTCTCCTGGTAATCATTCAGTCTAGTTATTTTAGTCAATAGTTTTCCTGTTGAATCAGAATAGCAGGGACAAAATAAGCATTAGCAGGGCAGGGAGACAAACAGAGCTTTCAGATCGTAACTTGAAACCGCAGACAAAATGGAGCCGCAAAACGAAATTAGCATGTTCACGTTCTTATGCAAATTTTGTATGAGATCAATAACGCATTAACAGAATGTCGAATTGGCACTATTTTGTGGAATTTTGGCATAGAAATTAAGTTAATAGTTTTGGACTCTGAGTTGAAATACTTTGGACAAAATAAGTCTTAACATGGGTCAGTTTTGACCAACCAGTTATAATTGACCCCGGGAATTGACCTTTGCCCGTAACTCTACACAGCATACAAAAATAACAAACAAATATTTCAATGTTTTATGTAAAATTGGGGCTTTCACTTTATACCCATACAAAATTTTTCCTTTTAAACATTGATACAAATTCAGTTGTTGCCAATGAACAATATTTTTCTACACAAGAAATTTTCACAAACAAAAGTTTTAGAATCACGCAACGCAGACATAGATTCCTTGTCTCAGTTGGAGTACTTCGCTTACAAAGGCTTTTCGGAAAAGGGAAACATGTTTTTAATGTAACAAGGGTTTCTTTAAAACAGTTAAACAAAGTAATGTCTTCGAGAAAGATCTACGAAGTTGCAAAGTTGGTAAGTTACAATTTTGAACATTTATGTCTGACATGAACGTGAAGTTGACCCTCTGGAAACTTATCCAACCATTCACCTCTCCTCCCCTCTGGAATTTCTTGGGCCATTGACCCCCCCCCCCCCCCACCCCTCTGGAATTTCCAATTCCCTCCGTGGTGGGGGTATGGATATTTCTGGAACCACACAATACAATTCCTTGTTTACGAAAACTGCCGAGCACTAAAATTACAATGAAAACAATGAAACATCTTATATTTTTCAGCATGTTTTCAACAACAAGACAAATCAGTTTCACAGAAAAATTGAAGAAATGACACCGTAGGAATTAAACAACTGTCTCCAAAAGTTTTGTTTGTCTGCAAGAAAGCGAGACGGAACTTTCTACAATAACAAATCGCTTACCGTGTGCCGCATGAGATTTTAAAATTTCATACCATTTGTCGGTATATTGTCAGAAGTAAAATATTTTTTTGGTCCACTAGTTATTCAGCTTGTGTGGCATATACTAAGACAGTTATTCACCTCAGTGTCGGTGAAGGTGATGGATATTTACCTTGCCGCTTCACAGCTCGGTAAATATCCATCACTATTCACCTCCACTTCGGTGAATAATTGTTAATAATAATCATAATAATAATAATAATAATTATTATTATTATTATTATTATTATTATTATTATTATTATTATTATTATTATTATTTTAATTGTAAGGACTTTGGTTGTTGCATTGATTGGCTACGGCTGGCCGCCCAATCATTGTTTAGGATATCTGGGCATCCAGAAGTTTTTACTGCCATTATAATAATAATAATAAAGTTTGGGGGCAGCAACTGCAAATGCGCAATCACCAAAGGTTTTTTGTAATTAAGATTGAGTCCTGTGCGAAATAAAGTTACTTTAGAAAAAAAAAATGAAAAGGAAAATTACTTAGGGTTACTGATAGGGAAGAAAGGTCAATTTTTTCTCAAGAAGACTTTTTTAGGTAATTGTTAGAACAAGAAAGAGATGCAGGGTTTAATGAAAACGGTTGTTCAAAATCTTGAAAAGAATGCAAGCTATCTGGAAAAAAGTTTTTGTAGGAATAGCGGTGAACGAGTCGTCAGGGTGTCATAATCCAATACGGGACTGTGTTGATGTTTTACACGGCAAAGTTTACCCACGATCTGGAATTACTGTATGGAATTTGCATATTTTGTTTACATCATGTTCATCGCATGTCACGACGTTTTATACTGAATTTTAAAGTGCTCAAGAAGCATTCCATTTTGGATTTGAAGAGAGTGAAGCAAGAAAAGTCGCCTTGTGTTAAAATTTAAGAAAAAAACAGGGCTAAAGAATGCCAACAAGGTCAAAGTCTAATCGTTTAACAAAAACAAAAAGACTTTAGCTGGCAGCGCGCGGTAAGGGCTCGTACATCTAGCCCGATGTTGTTTCAAAACCATCCTCGTCAAAAGATATCGGGGCGAGTTGGATAAAAATAACTGCCTCGGCAGCTGTGGAATTCATTGACAAACTACCATATAGTGGAGATTCCAACACCAGCGCTTCTCATTCGCAGTCCAAATTCGAAGCCACTTTCGCTGTTGATAACCAGCTCAAAAATTAGCAGCGAACTTCAGCTTGCAGAATCGATGGATGTACTGATTTAGCCGGTGGCGTCCTCGCACCAGACTTAACTTTTCCCATTATGATATCGCTATACAATATTGCAGTAATGCTGAATGCTTTTGCACGAATTTAAATTATTGTTTTGTAGTAGAACTCTGCAGGAATGCTTCTTTGTGTTTGATTGGCCGGCGGCATGAGCGCATTGACAATTATTTTAATGATGTGCGAAAACTCTGAATATGTTTCAAGGCCCAAAACATTGCTTTTGTTTTTGCGCGAATTCCCTATCTTCAAATGAATTAAAAGGGTATGTAGATTTGCCAGATTTCAACGAAATTTGGCCAAAGTGGTCATCAGATATTAATGCGTCAAAGCGTGTCGGGCTTTTACGAAATTCAAAATATTTTTTCTGTGACGTGTTAACTACTGATGCAACTAAAACAATTTTCCATTGTCAAACTTTAGGGTGGGTTTTCTCACAAACCAATAGGAATATAGAAAAAGCCTGACATACTTTGTTAGCCTATTATCTCCTGATTGATATTGTGCAGTTAATTTAGTTGTGCACGTTTACGTGAGAGTGGGTAATTCAGTTATTAAGTACACGTCGCTAATATTGAGTTGCAGGCCTCTGAGCACTTATTTATCCAACAAAATAAAAAACGTTCACTTGATATTTTTGGAAACTTCAATTGATCAGCTTTACAGTGATATATAGTTTACCGTGGTTTTATCAAAAGTAGCGTGCATACGCAAGATTTCTCTGAAGACACTAGTGAAACCTATCAGTAACCTTAACTTAAAGAAAAACTATTGTAAAAAGAAAGTAAAGAAAAACATGTATTAATTAGCCAGCTAAATAGAATACTGCCATATTTGTCTGTCTTTATTCAAACAATTGGAAATAAAAAAAATCAAAAATGAAAATTTTATCCCTTTCTCAGTGTAAATTCTTTTGTTTGTTGTTATGAAAGTTGAATGCGACATGAAACAAAGTTGTTGTGTTCAAGTTGGTTATATTTGTTGGTTTAGTTGGTTGGAAGTGTGTCGTACCTTGATAAACTGTGTCACTATTTCAAGATATCCTAAACTGTGCATTGAAACCTGGCATTGTAACTTGTTTTGCAGTTTAGAACATCGGACAAAGGCATCACACAGCTGCACTGATGCTGAGCAGGAAAATGAGGTGGTACCATTGTCCTATTATTACATACATTCTAATATTAGACAAATAAATACTTTTGCATTCAGTCTAACCTGTATTAAGCGGTCACCCTCGGAGAATGGCTAAGTGACTGCTTCATACAGGTTGAACATATTGCATGTCAAACACAATTATAACGCCACTTCATTCCACATTGTGTGGTTCCAGAAAATATCCATACCCCCACCACGGAGGGAATCTCACATAGGACCCCCCCACCCCCCAGGATTTTCCATTTTCGAGGTATTTTTATAACCCCCCCACCCCTTCGGAAATTCCTTAAAAACAGAATACACCCCCCACACCCTCTGGAAAAGTTTTATTTTAAAAGAGCGCCTCAAAAATTAGTTTGATGTGAACTTTTCAGAAATATCAAGAACTGCCTACACGAGGACAAAATATGCGTTATCGAAGAGCGCGCGCGCCGTTTAATTTCACGGGTAGAGTTTGCCCAAAAGCTCTTGATACTGAAATAATTGTTGTGTTTTATATTTAGCTGTGGTCATTGACATCAAACTTTACCATTAGCTTCGCTGAAGATTTTAAATCTTAATTGTTGGAATAAGTCCGGCAATGCAAAAATGTGTTTTCATTTAATTTGCATATGTCATGTTTACGTTCCTATGCAAATTTTAGGAGAATCGCTTTAGTTCTACTTAATCGATTTTTCTCCTGGTAATCATTCAGTCTAGTTATTTTAGTCAATAGTTTTCCTATTGAATCAGAATAGCATGGACAAAATAGGCATTAGCAGGGCAGGGAGACAAATAGAGCTTTCAGATCATAACTTGAAACCGCAGACGAAATGGAGCCGCAAAACGAAATTAGCATGTTCACGTTCTTATGCAAATTTTGTATGAAATCGATAACGCATTAAAAGAATGTCGAATTGGCTCTATTTTGTTCAATTTTGGCCTAGAACTTCAGTTAAAAGTTTTGGACTTTGAGTTGAAATACTTTGGACAAAATAAGTTTTAACATGGGTCAGTTTTGACAAACTAGTTATAATTGACCCCGGGAATTGACCTTTGCCCGTAACTCTACACAGCATACAAAAATAACAAACAAATATTTCAATGTTTTATGTAAAATTGGGGCTTTCACTTTATAGCCATACAAAATTTTCCCTTTTAAACATTGATACAAATTCAATTGTTGCCAATGAACAATATTTTTCTACGCAAGAAAGATTCACAATCAACAGTTTTATAATAACTGAGTCACGCAACGCAGACATAGATTTCTTGTCTCAGTTGGAGTACTTCGCTTGACAAAGGCGTTTCGGAGAAGGGAAACATGTTTTTAATGTAACAAGGGTTTCTTTAAAACAGTTAAACAAAGTAATGTCTTCAAGAAAGATCTACGAAGTTGCAAAGTTGGTAAGTTACAATTTTGAACATTTATGTCTGACATAAACGTGAAGTTGACCCTCTGGAAACTTATCCAACCATTCACCCCTCCTCCTCTCTGGAATTTCCTGGGCCATTGACCCCCCCACCCCTCTGGAATTTCCAATTCCCTCCGTGGTGGGGGTATGGATATTTTCTGGAACCACACATTTGAAGGGTTTTATGCTAAACTATCATAAGTGACGACTTATGTCCAATTTTAGCCCGGTTTTCAATTTCGCTCGGATTTGTCAGAATTTTTGTTCTCCCTGGTTTTGAAAACATTTCGCGGTTTTACAATCGTGGACAAAACTCCATGAGATAACCAACCACGAGCAGCACAAAAACCACTTGCCTACTATTTCTCTCTTGTTAATTCTACCACAGAACTTTACTTCTCTCTCCCAACCCCTCCCCCTATGCAATGACAACCGACAACAGACAGCCAAAACACCACTCACTTACTGTTTCTCCCTTCTTAACTCTACCACAGTTACTTCTCTCTCCCCCCTCCCCCTTATGCAATGTTGATGTGGGAAGTGATGCTTGCCAGGAAACTGTTCGTGACCCAAAAAACAACATTGAGTCGGGGGAGGGGGGGCGGGATTTGGTGGTTTGCTTGTCTACAATTGAACACGTTTGGAAGGCAAATTTTCTTATCGGTTTTGTCCACGTCAGACTCGCTGTTTTCCAAATTATCGGTAGCCTAAAAGTTTCCACTGTCCACGAGCCGTGTTTAGTCGCACTTGTTGTTGTTTCTATAAGTAACGTTTGTGATGACATCATGGTTTGCTTTTGCGGGTTGTAACAAGCCCAAAATAGATCAAGGCGGTCGGGATGAACAACTTGCGTATCGTACTGGCTAGTTGGTTTCGCTTTTGTTTGGTGAAGTTTGTAAACACACGACATCTATGGCTCTTTTGAAAAGTTATGAAAGTGACGAATGCAGTTCACAGGAACTGGTCGAAACGTTGTCCAAAGAATCCCTCCTTGGTAGTGATGACTGTGCCTTGGCAAATTTTTCATTTCAATTATCAAATCTCACGGGAGCATCAGAGAAAAAAAAACCTCCATGTGCAAGGTGTTTTGCAAGCCTTAGTTGTGGTTTGCCAGGCTTGAAATTCGGTATGTAACGATTAACTTTACAATTTCAAGGCAATGATTCAATAAAAGTGCGATTAACATACATTTTCAACGGTTAACACCGACTGCTCGTGAAAAGAATAGATAGTCAGTACCTTTTAATAGAACTGCCGTTAATCGTTGTTAATCGTTCAAATGGCTATTAGTAAATGTCTTGCTGTTAATCGTGTGGAATTCTAGTATTTTGCGTTATCAAGAGTGATATGTCGACAAACCGGACAAAGCTGGATTTTACGCCAGGAAATGGACACATTTTCTCTTGTAGGATGTAACTGTTTACATTTCTGACATTCCTGTCACGCATGTAGTAGTTTGTAACAGAATCAAATAAAAGCGTGACAGGATTCTTTTCGTTGCTCCTGCAAAAAAAACCGCTTTCGTGTGCCGTGTTTGAAAGACAACGAGTGTATATTGAATACAAGTATTTAATACTCAATGCATTATCCTTTTGGTCATCCAGTGTCTATAATGTTATCGAAATATCTTTACAGGATGGTAAGAATTCTCAATGGCATTGCGAAAAAAACTACAGGGCAGTGTTTTTCTATTAAATCAAAGGCCACATGCAAAAATTCAGTTCATTTGGATGACATTTCAAAAATGGCCAAAATCGTCACTCACGATAGTTTTGCATAAAACCCTTCATTTGGTAACTTAGAATGTATAGTTTGTGTACAAAGGCGCTCACAAAATCACTTACTCGGTTAAGAAACTGCAACAATAATAGAGGTGGCCATTTAGTAGAGATCAAAATTACAGTAATTAAGGATCCGAAGTAATTTTCAGGACTTAAACAACTGACCACTTAAAATTAATAGACGGTGGCTGCTTAATATGGTGCGACTCTAACTGTTACACAACATCTGAAGGGTTTGTTTTGGGTTTTCAGAGAATAAAAGTGCCAACATCTTCTCCCCAAAGAGCAATAAGATACTGCGATTTTTTGAATCATGATGCTTTCTCCAAATGTCTCTTCAAGTACCATCATTTCACAAATTCAGCTTTTGTGATGTCATCACTTTAGGACTTTATTTCAAAACAAATTTTTGGCCTTAGTTATGTGACATCATCATACTTACAATGGTATGAGAAGTTCTGAGAAGTGTTTTGCTGCAGGTATAACTTAACCACATTTTGTAGCATCCTTCTCAGCTATAAACTAAGAGTTACATGACATTTCAAATAACCAATTTTACAGTTGCACATGTGGTTAGTGAGTCACCTGGTCTGTGGTTAGAAACAAGACTGCTGGTGACTTTGTTTTTGGTATTTACATAAGAAAAGAGCGAAGTTTGTATCAAAACAAAGTCACCAGCAGTCTCCTTTCCAATCAAAGGCCAGGCCACTAGTCACCCAACTTTAAAATGGGTTATTGTTCAGGTGCAAAGAATTCTGGGAAGTTCCTTATTGTACATGTAATAATTTGATATATTTTTTGTTGTGTTTAAAAGGGAAGTTTGGTAAAAGTTGAGACAGATCAGAATCAAATACTATGCACATTTGAAGACTGCAAACGTTACGAGCTGACGCCAGTGATTTGTGAACACTGCCACAATAACTACTGCCTGCGGTATGACAATGCATACATGTCTGTTTTGGTTGAGCTGTAACTGGGCAGGTTTGAGATCAAAAGTGAAGAATGGGCACATAAGCCAATGCAGTAATCTTTACTTTTTCCACTAATGTTTTCAATGGGTCCTTCGCAGCTAACGGTCACATGGTACAAAAAACACCATGCTGGAGGGCAAGCTATTCACTGGGACATCCAAAACAAAGAAAATTCAAATTTGACTTGATGAAGTTGCTTTGTTTGGGATGTCCTAGTGTGTGGCTTGCTCTTCAGCGAGGTGTTTTTTGTACCATGTGACTGTTAGCTGCAGAAGACCCATTCTGCAAAGGACCTTGAAGTGACCATGCACTAATTTTTTTTTATTTTGTCACCTGAGTCTATTCATCACCCCAATAATTTTTGTAAAAAAGAATTTGTGATTTACGCAAAATGCAATTTTTAATTGAAAGCATTTTTAACTTTAACTTAAAAGTTTGCCACTATCTTGACTCACCACTTGCCTCAGTCTTCTCTCGGTTTTCTTGGTAACAAAGAAGTGCTGATGTAGACTAAGGATTAAGTGACTTTAGAATACTAAGTTTTTGAGAGATTTCTTCAGGTTCTGTAACAAACCCAGTAAAAAAATTCTGACAGTGGGCTCTGTGCAACCATCTTGACAAGAAATAAGACATTTCATGAAATTACATGCCTGAGGCATTTCAATAAATTATAGCTAACCAACAGTGCAGAAAACCATCTTGACTTCCTGACATCAAGATGAGAATAATAATAATAATAATAATAATAATAATAATAATAATAATAATAATAATAATAATAATAACAACAACAACAACAATAATAATAATAATAATAATAATAATAATAAATTATAATAATAATGATGATAATAATAATAATAATAATAATAATAATATTGAAAATTTTATTAGACTCTTCTCATTGAAAAATTAAATACAAATTTAAATACGAGTTTTGGTAAAGCTATCTTGGTGGTCTGGTGGTTTTCAACAGAGCAGATAATTATAAACAACTGACTATAAATTAAAAAATTAAAATTTCTATGTACAACCCAATAATAAAGAATCTATAGCCGTTGAGTCAAGGGAAGTCCTGCTTGACCCTTCTCTATTTCTAGATTCCTGTCCTTAACATAATAATAATAATAATAATAATAATAATAATAATAATAATAATAGTAATAATTTTTAATAATAATAATAATAATAATAAATTAGATTTATTCAGCGCTAAAATTATAAAATATTCTAAAGCGCTTTACAATGTAAGCATGTATAAAAATAGATTAATGTCGCTGTTTCAGATAATGTATAACTAACTTTGTTGAGACTACATTTGCTTGGCTGATTTAAGATCAAACTATGACTAAAAGCAAGACAACCACACCTTTTGGTGTAATGGGGGGACACTGCTCAGTGATTGGCACGACAGGCGACTTCGCTTGCATGACCATTTCAAGGCCTCACTTCTTGGCACTACGAGCTGCAACCTAGGACCACACACTGCTGCGGCAGCATACCTGAGGCCAGCAACGCGCGAATTTTCGAAGAGTATTGGCAGGTCAGAAAAAACTAGAAGCGCTACGAGCTGTAACCTTGGCCAGCAACGCGCTACTGCGGCAGCACTACGAGCTGAAATGTCAGGCCAGCAACGCGCAAACACCTAGTGACTAGACGACTTATAGGGCCTCACCTATCTCCCCAGCAGAGCTGGATCGGACAAGACTGTTGGCCAGCAGAAAATGAGAAAAACAATAAATTGAGCATGCTTGGGGAAGTTGCTGCGTAGACTTAACCGCCACCCTCCTAGAGAAGTGTCCCCCAAGTTTATTGAATTAGAACAAAGACCTTCTACAGGGAGGGAGGGAGGGTAAATTTACAAACTTGATTTACAGACAGTTGAGCAACTACCAGAAATGTGACTTGAAACCTCGTACAGTACGTTTATATAGTTCGACAGTGATCAAAGCCTAAGCCAATTGGAAAGGCCGTAACATAGAAGGCTAGACATTACAAGATAAGAATTCAGACATGAATGGGGGTATTTACCAAACGAACCACTTAGCAAGCATGAAATATACTGCGACGAGACAGTTGCGAAATGTTACAATGGATCCTAACAATCAAAGTGACAACAAAGAGATAAAGATAAAGGTACAACAGTTGACCGATACATTACAGTAACACTTAAAGCCCACAGGGAATTGAGTGTCACGCTCCATCAACTGCGTTTTACATTTGTGCTGTAAAACTATCATAATCTAAAAAAATAAAAACATAATTATTATATGATTAGGACGGATCAAACGCTAATTTAAAAAAGTAAGTTGTATTTCACAAGGGAGATTGTTCCAGAAAAAAGGGGCCGAGTGTGCAAAGGTGCGATCACCAAATGACTTGTGGTTAGATCTGGGAGCAACAAGGAGGCTATGGTCATTTAAACACAGGCGATAAGTTGGGTTATTCTTCTTGAACACTTTTTATCTTTCTTTTTGTATATATACAACAAATCATGGCAACATGGGTTCCTGAATGTACATCACATAATGTCATATGCTTCATATTGTGAGTCCTTTTCTGATTGTTCATTCTTCTTGAACACTATTTATCTTCCTTTTTGTATATATACAACAAATCACAGCAACATGGGTTCCTGAATCTACGTCACATAATGTCATATGCTTCTTATTGTGAGTCCTTTTCTGATTGGGAAGGGTGGACCGCAAAAATATACATTAAAAAAAAATGTAAAAAAATTTGGTTTTATGCAAACCACAAAGTTTTTTAGTATAAATTCTTTGGGTGTAGATTTGTGTGCAAAGATAAGAAAATTGGTGCATGCAGGGCACTTTAACCTAAATGATGCCAAAGGTTAATTTACTGAAACATACATAGCTCACCAACTTCAAGAAAAATAGAGGATATACTTGGAAGGATGTGTCAATGCATGCTTTCTTATCACTAACAGAAACGTTTATATTGACTATTTTGCTTTTGTCCTTGTGAATATGTTTTACAAGTGGAGGGCTGTGAACACAAACTGCCTAATAAATGCCATCTATCTAACAAATGTTTCGTGAAACAAATAATAAACTCATAACAATATTACACACTAACCATTTCGTTGTACATACATGTATATGGCTATTTGAATTAACATTGTCAGATTTGAAGTCTCAAGCTTATGCAGAAGCACTGAAAGGTAGTGTGGGTAGCAAGAAATCTTGGAATTTGGCTGTATTTTCATGATTGCCAGTCTGATAGGAAGGGAGAAAATACAATGAACACTTGCCTCAGTCTGTGATTTGCTTTCTATTAAAGGGTGAGCCATAGCTGAGTAAGGTAAAGTTATTAATATATTACCCACATCACCTTGCAGTGTGGTTGTGTATAGGCTTTCCAACAACATTAATTGAAATAGCTGTATTTATTACTAGAGTGGGTGTTCTTTTGGCCAGCACACACTGAAGTGGTATGTACAAATATCCATACCCACCCCATGGAAGGTCGTGATTGGAAATTCCAATGGCAAGGATGGTCTCAGACATCAAAATGTGCAACTGAATTGAAATTCCAGAGGGGTGGCTGGTACAAACCAAAACACCTTCCATACAGTGTTGTAGGTTGTTTTCTGGAACCCCACATTCTTTGCTGTGTTTTATGAAAATTGCCTTCGTTTTTATAAGGTTTTATCTTAATACAATTACTGCATTACTGTGTTCAATTTTTTTTGTGATGATATATGGTACGTGTTGTGCCCGAGTGTTACCTTACTCTATCCTGTCTGGAGGGTAGTGAGGGCACAAAGTCCCTGTGCTGAGTTTGAATGTTCATAATTTTTTTCAATATAAAAGCAAACACCACCAGACTTTGAGATTTTTCGTAACATTTAAATCTGGCAACAATTGATACCATAATTGATCGGTCACAACTTGATGTTTTCATGGGAACAAGATTTTGACAGCCCGATTTTTACGAAGTGGGTCTTTTTACCTTTTACTGAGAAAGGTTAAGTTTATCCTCATAACTTTTTCATTTTTACACCATTTGGATTCTTGTTGGTTTTTGATAAATCTTAACCAATTTGGACGATTTTCCCCAGTTTTGGAGTTATCGAGAAATCCAAGTTTGCGGCTGCAAAAAACAAATGACAATGTTGTCACGTGATATGACATCATTAGCCCACTTTGCAGAACTCAAAGGAAACAGTTTGGGACATGCTGTATACCCTCCAAGTCTCATGGCCTTGAATTACGAGGCGGGGCACTTAGTTTTGATTGCTATCATCACAGTATCATTGTCAAGACAAGTTCAAAACAAGTCTACAAATGGTAGCTGAAATTTTATCATATTGGATCGATTTGGGAGACAGGTATTTGGCTCAAACTTTAACAGAGTGTTTATGCTACACTGTAGGCACAGACATCAAGTTGACCATCAGTGTCCAGCTCTCCCTCAGAAGCAGACAAGAGTGACACCTGAGGAAAGAATACAACAAATCATTGGTGAAGGTTTTTTTTTTTTTGTTAGACTATGTTCACATCAGCCATTTTACTATAACTGCAGACATATTTGAGCGCTCATTGGCAATTTTCATCGTCAATAAGCGGACAGGCACATTAATTTATAATTTATGCAACGTTGACGCAACGAACGAGAACGGGGAATTTGAAAACAACCAAACGTCAATCTGTCACTTTTCAACCAATAGAAAGTCTCCCTTTTTTCCATTAACCAATAAGAGAGCGAGACAAGTTTTTTATTTTGGTCGCATTTAAGTTTCTCGCGTTTTTATCCGCAATTTTATTTTATTTTTATTCTTTATTTTGTCCCTTCTGGCTTTTTGTTATATTAAAAAAATTGACGTCAGTTTTTCATGCGTCTGCCCTGTTATTGATCATGAATTTCGTCATAACATTGTCAAAGTAGTCTGCGGATCTAATCCACAGCTACTTTGACAATGTTATGACGAAATTCATGATCAATAACAGGGCAGACGCATGAAAAACTCACGTCAATTTGTTAATTTGATCATTTAATGAGTTGGTTAAAGATGGATGGAAAATAATTGGCTCGAGCTCAAGGTGGACATACACCTTGACTAAGCTTATTATATTCCGGTCTTGTTGGCACTCTCAGTGTACGTTGTTAACAGTGCCCTCTGTGAGCAATGCATTGCCATAGTCATTCTTTTGTTCGTGTATTTATTTTATTTATTTTGTATGTGTGCAAAGCTTTAGTCCTTAATCAGAAAAAAATCACTTGCTGTTACTTGGGCGTCACACCAGGCATACACTTCTCAGGCTAAGCGGTGCATTAACAAAATTGGGCCCTTATTTTGTTAATATACGTCTTCACCTGAGAAGTCAGCCGTCCAATAATGATCAGATGGCTGATAAGAGACAAGGTTGTGAAGGAAAACTTACAAAAGATAGCGTTCTTGGCTGGAGGAGTCCAAGGCTTACACGTGATATGATTACTGCAGAGTATGCCCAGCCAGTGTTAGACTGCAGTGCCCTAATGGCGTTCTTGTTTTTGTTGGTTGTGTAGGCAAGGATCTTACCACAGAAAAGAAAGGTAAGGGGGTTAAAAAATGTGGTCAGCTGCGTCCGTAGGCAAGTGAAAACCTTTAGTTATCAACTGAGTTAGTAAGGTAAATTGGCCACTGTAAAGATACTCGAGACCTGACGTTTCGAGCGTTAACCCTTCATCAGAGAAAATCAAGGAATTGTGGGTTCTATGTGGTTTTTGTGGTGAGCAGTAGATCAGAGAATTAACTCTGTAGTGTATGTTAAAGTGCGTGCTAAGCGAACCCATGAATTTCCTACTGAGCGTTAGCCCCAGTAAGGTAATGGAAGACCGCACCAGGCAAAGAAAAAATCATCAGGTTGATAGTAGAATTTGAGAACTGAACAACGGAACAGTTCTGATTCAACACTTCCACTTAACTGCACTGTAGACTATTATTGACCTTGAAGTTGTACATTGATTTATATAACTTTAGATGCTTCGTTGTTGTCATATTTTGTTTAAATTAAGAAGTGTTTTCTTCGGGCCTTACAACAACTACTGTCACGGGCAGCTGCAAGCTGTACGAAGTCGAAGATGACCACGACTTCAATTTCAGATTGATCATTGAGAACTGTGGGTCAAGCCAAACTATGGTGAAGCTTATCCGGGTCCTGAAGGCGCGCCATCATACAGGACACGTGAGGCCGGGTACTGCAGTTGAAGTGGAGGAAGTTCAAGCCTTGCGTGCTGCACGTTTCCTCTGCCTGGTTTCTGCTGCACTCACATCGGTGGTGTTTCTGCTGTGCCACGTTGGACGGTCCAGCGCAGGCGTCTCCCACATGTTGACGTCAATGTCCAAGTCCTTCAGGGACGTCTTGAGGGAGTCTTTGAAGCGTTTCTTCTGCCCCCCAACTGAGCGCTTACCCTGGTATAGTTCTCTGTACAGTAGTTGTTGTGGAAGTCGACTGTCGGTCATACGGTCGACGTGACCAGCCTATCTGACTTGACATTTCTGGTGGAGGGTGTGGATGCTGACTGTCTGGGATATTGTGCTACCACCTGATGTGGAGCAGTCTACGGAAACAGCTCGTGTGGAAATGGTTGAGCTTTTTGACGTTAATCCTGCCCCTCGTATTTCAATAGTCTAATCTTCGCAAGCTCTACATCATTTATCATTCACGTATACATGTTCCAAAAGTATTTAGTGTTTTGACAGCGGTTACCAATAACACGCGACCCATCGCCTTCTAAAGACTCCGATAAAGTTGCATTTTGGTGGACGTCAATCAGAGAAAAGCCGTTGGAATTGTGTTAAATTCTGAGAACGTTTCAAGGCAACAGAACGAAGAAATTGACAGTTTTATCCGCTGACGGATGGAAAACTTTATGAAAGTTGATTTCCAAGACAGGTTATCTAAAAAATGCGTATTGTTTAGACGAAGCCTTATTTTTTTTTTTATGAAACATTTGAAATCGCTACACCTGACAATTAAATCAGCGATGCGTGCAAGTGAGCAAATTATCACGTGCAGTGAAAATCGAAATTTTTAATTCAAAAATACCTTTTATTTGCGCTTGATATGGCTGGAGAATCAATTTAAATAAAGTTTACCTTCTCTTAGCGAGGTAAAATTCTTAGTTTCTTGCAGGGTTACCTTGGAATCTTGTCAGAATTCAAAATAGTTCCAACGGCTTTTCTTTGATTGACGTCCACCAAAACGCAACTTTATCTAGCCTGACGCAGACGTTCTTAGGGGTTCGTCACGCGTTCCTGCCCCACGTTCGTGGGGCAGGAACGCGTGACGAACCCCTAAGAACGTCTGCGTGGGAGGCTAAACTTTATCCGACTCTTTTGAATGCCGTAGGTCGCGTGTTATTGGTAACCGCTGTAATTAAATGAGATAATTAGTGTATCTCAACAACTGAAGTATTCTGTCTGCATGAAATCGTTTACTTTTATATGTTTATTTTCTCAATTTTTTGTCAGGAAGAGGAGGTGTGAGAAATGAAAGCCGGGCAGCTAAAGTGTCTTTGATGAAAATTAAGATGAAAGCAATAGGAGATGCTTCTATCCCTCAGGTTTGTGGCGTAACAATCACTGTACTTCAAATAAGTCTTTTCAGGCATTGGTAGTCCAGAGAACGACTGTGTTGGTAACATTGACTGACCTTTCAACAACTTTTACTTGCCCTGATTGTTAGTTCTAAACAGTTTGCTAAAACGTGAGTTAATGTCACCAACAACAGTCCTTGTCACTGAGAACAATATTAACCCGGATGATCATACCTTACCAACTTAAAGTACAAAACCATAAAAGTTGATTTCTGTCGAGAAAGGACGAAATCGTAACTGAAAAAAAGCTTGACAATTAGTAACAATTACGGTGACCGCAGTTTGATGTTATAATAGTAGGTCTGAATGCAAACCCTTGCTGGAATTTGAAGACCGTATAAAATGAGAATTTGTAGACAAAGTAGTCACAAAATTGAAGGAAAGGAGTGAATTCTTTGCTTGAAAGCTCGCGTTCCTTTTAGCCAGTATTTCCGTTCCATTTAAGGACAAATAAATCCCACCGTATGGAGTTGGGTAGCCGGATTTGTCAGGTTTGAATCAGGGTTTGGATTGTGTGTTCTGTCAGTTAACTCGTTCCTTAATTGACACTTTATTATCTTGAATAGAAAAAAACTGAAAACCAGTGACCGATTCTTTTTCAGACTACTGTTTCAGCTTACACGAGAGGTCAACACTCTCTCGATAAACTAAATCTGAGAATGAAGGAAAAGGAGCGCAACCAAAGATAGTGTTGTACAGTGGAACCTCGATTTAACGAAGTCGCTGGGGACCGGCCAAATTTGATCGTTAAATCGACGGTTCGTTATATCGAGGTTCCACTGTATTTTTTTGACATTTGATACTCTCCACAAATGGCAGGGTTGTCGAGGGATTACAGCCAGTCTACGAAAGCTCTCCGGCATAGGTTTCATAGTTGTGAGAGGATGGGATCCATGTGGGATATGATCATAATGGGTTGCGACGTGCGGCAAGAGACACGTTTTCAGTAAATGTTGAGTTGACTGTTATTGGTCGTGTTTTCATCTTATAACAATAGTGATAAAGGTTCAGCGCGAATGCCCTACGTTTAAAGGGCTTTGATAAAATCAGGAGCGTGGATCATTCCGTTAAAAAGCACTCATAAGGAAAGATTAAGAAGACTGAAACTTCAAATCACGTACCAGGGGAAGCAGAAAAAACAATGGGGTTGGCGGGAAAGGCCTTGGTGGTAGACTTTTAATTACTTGAATCGCCTTCACCCTTGCAGGAAGCACCTTCTTTGTGCTCAGAGTTGCCAAAGTAATGGCCGTCATTACTTCGCATTTGGCAGCCTTTCACTATCTGTTCTTTCTTGGAGGGGGGGTTTTACTTTCGCAGAGTAGGCCTGCACCGTTTCTAAGCTCTATTTTCACTGGACCCTGATATCCTGATAGCATGCAGCTTTTTTGTGCTCTACGCGCATTGTTTTGTTCTCTCGACCAATAATTTGAGACTTTGCACAAGGTGAAGGTCGCCCCTTTCGCAGGGTGGTTTGGGAACGATTTTATCGACGCCTCGCGTCAGAAGAGTAAATAGAAAAGTGCTGTTAGGCCTGATGACAGGCTCTTGTACTAATAGGCTTTTTATGTACCATTGACAGGCCTATAGTACAACAGCCAAAGAGACTACCAGCTAGTTATCCCTGGACGTAGGCGGTTCTATGAGACTTAACGCCCAAGTTTTGGCGAATCACTAGACAGTTAAAAAGAAAAGCGCTGCTAAAATTCGGCCGGATTGTGGGTTAGATTTGGATATAACCTCGATCAAGTTTTGTTTCATTTTCGTGGTAAGCCATTCCCACGAGATACACGAATCAAATTTAAGCGGTGCACGTCAGAATGAAAAATAGCGCTGCTTAAATTGGGTTAAGTACAGGTTACTCTGAATAAGAAGGTCTTTGCAAAGTTATTTATATTCTGTGCTCAGACGTATCCACAATTTCTCATGCATGAGCGTTTTTTTTTTTATTTGCAGGATGAGAGAGTTTATCTCAGAGTTTTATTGCCGTTTGGTAGTAAAGAACGGGAACTACCCATGTTTTTTTCTAAGGTCAGCCAATGGTGTTAATGATTTTTTTGTGTGTGTGTTTAATTCGTTGTATGGGTCTGGGTTCGCAAGACCGAAAGCCTTTCATCTCATATTACAAATTTGTTTTTTCTTCGAAAATGAAGCAACTGTGTGCTGCATTACGACTTAAGCAGTTAAGTGAACTCCTAGTTAATCATATTTAATATTTTTAGTATTGGACTATTGGCAAAACCATCGACAAGATTGCTACGGCTGCAAAATTGAGGAATGACAATAACGTTCAAACAACAGAGAAGGTCAGTACTGTGCATGTTAGAATGTTTCCCACAACAAGTGTGCTTCTCAGAAAATGAAACAGACTTTGCGCATAAAACTTACACTAGATCTCCAAACTTGCCTTGTACTTTTACACCAAAGTACGCTGACTTGAACGAGCTACTTCATCGAAATAAATACTAATTACCCTTATTATAGGAAACGAACGGCAAATTTGCGCAGAACTGTTAAATTTCCAAGATACCTTTAAAAACATCCGTAAATTGGTTCTGTCGTCTTGACGTTGGTCTTTTCAATTTGGCTAACAACAGCAATTTCTATATATCAAGCATACGAAACATTGATACTAACTAAAAAACTCCCTTCATGAACTGGTCAGGAAATAACTTTTATGACAAACATTTCAAATTGTGAGAAGTTATCTCACTTGACTTTTGGAAATAACCCTCTTGATTGAACCTCCGGGGTTTGGAGATAAGAAGTGGCAGTTTGATATGATAAAAAAGAAAAGATTCTCAAAAATAATCAGCAACCACGTATTCTAGCCAGGGAAGTTGTTGTCTTTCATTGTTGTGAGTCAGTCTTGAGGGTGCTGTCAGTCAGTACGATTTTACAGGACTATATATAGTACACAGCACATGGCCAAGAGGAATTCTATTCGATTGTACAATAAATGTTGCCGAAATGAAATCCTTTGTGAATTGTAACCGTTTCGATCTATTGTACGGCGCCTTGTATGGTTTGCATATACCGCGGACCAAGGTTACGAAAGGTTCATACGCAATCCTCCCACGCAGTCGTTTGGAGGTACGAATAATATACGAGGCCCCTAAAACCGACTGCTTGGGAGGCTACTTCGTGCCCGGAGTGCAACGAATTTTCGCTTTCCCGAAGATTATTGCGCACGTATTCAGCGTTTATTCGTGGCGACCAGAACAGGAAACGTACGAACGAAACAAGACCGAGGGATATTTAACAACTATTCACTGAAGTGGAGGTGGCTAGCGGTGGATATTTACCGAGCCGCGAAGCAGCTAACCAAATATCCACCACTAGCCACCGGCACTGAGGTGAAAAGTTGTTTTAGTTAATTAGTATATACCACACAAGTGAATAGTGCCTTTCGCGCGCTGATTGGCTAGCTCGGAAATGATTTGCCAAGTACTATTCACCTCCGAGCAGCCGAAGAGGAAAAGAGGAAATTATTTCGATAAGCGAGGCAGCTGTTACAAAAAATACAAAAATGGTAACGAAGTTTAGTTTATTTATTCTTTCCAACCTCATATTCTAAGGCGAAAAATGAAAATACAATGACTTGTTTACGAAAACTGCCGAGCAATATAATTACAATGTAAACAAAGAAACATCTAATGTTTTGCAGCATGGTTTCAACAACAAGACGAATTTCACACAAAAATTGACGAAATGACACCTTAGCAACTAAACAAGTGCCTCCAAAAGTTTTATTTTTTTCGCAAGAAAGCGAGACGGAACTTTCCAAAATAAGAAATCGCTTACCGCGCGGCGCGCGAGATTTTGTCGGTATATTGTCAAAAATAAAGGAATTTTTTGTCCGCTAGTTATTCAGCTTGTGTGGTATATACTAAGACAATTATTCACCTCATTGTCGGTTAAAGTGGTGGATATTTACCTCCACTTCGGTGAGTAATTGTTAATTATCCCGAGTTTCACTGGACATCAGAGTGCGCCAACAACGCTATCCATTGTTTTAGTACATACTAATTCTATAAAGGTAGCAGAAAGACGGTTACAATATTCAGAAGGATTTCACTTTGGCAACCTTTATTGTACAAAGTAAAGAGAAAATTGCAACTAACAAGGTCAGATGTGCCTTGTACGATGGAATAGAATTGTACGCATGATCAGAATTTAAAATGCTATAAATTGAAGCGGAAAATATTTTAAAACATGGCGGGTGTGTTGGAAGAAATTGTGTCTTCCTTTGTCTAGGTTCTCGTTTTGATTAGTTGTGTTTTTCTTTCTTAGAAGCTGCGGTTAATTCACCGTAGTACTGGTGAAGTACTGGGACTGGAAAATTCATTTGAGCATTTTGAAACACAAGATGACTGTCCATTGTTTAGCGGAAGTGTCGTCATAATAGAATATATGGATAAGGAGTGTACATCACTGTTACCAAACCTACACAAATATCCGACATAAACAGTATACTTATTTTACGTTCATGCTTGCTGCTCGTAGTACAACTAGTAATAGTTCTCACAGTAGTTGTCCCTGCTTTATACATGATAACTGTATTTAGACGATAGTTGACATCAATCAAAGACGAACTTTAAACGCATCAGGAGCTATCAAATCTGAATTTACGCATAAATTTGAAAGGATTTTTGCTTCGGCAAACAAACAAAAATTGTTATGGTGAATTGTAAATTAGGTAGGATCTAACAAAGCATATTGTTGTTTCTGTTGTGACGAATGTGGAAATTCTTACAACATACCATAAGATCATTTTTTTCCACAATAAAAGCAGTTGTTTACAGAGATTTGACGTCAATTGTTTGTTAATGACAGAAAACATCGAGTTCCACCTGTTTTAGTTCTTCGATCAGTCGACAAACTAATCGGGGTTGACAAACTTTAGTTCTGTCAGTTTTTTCTTAAACTGTTCATGACGGACCCTTTTTTCGGACAATAAATTGTCAATACATTATTATGCCTTAGTGTTATTGGTGACCACTTTTATTGAAGAATTATGGTTGACGCATGTTATCGTAAAACGCGGAAAAAACACTGCTCCCGGGGTTCGCTTTGTTGCGTGTTCAGGGGTTGTTATAGAGCTTTCCCAGGAATATGGGGAAGGCGCTCTAATTGGTTGCTTGACAGTAGACATTGTTAATCACTATACGAGGTTTTCTTTTGACAGATCAAAGCGCGCAGACTATCTTTTGATTATTCCATCAGGAGGTAGAAACTTGAGAGACATTAAAAGGAAAGGGGTCACCAGTAACTTTGCCAATTTTTAAAGCATGATTTCTCCGTTGTTCCTATTCACAAAGATAGCTAACTTCGCCTGCGCAACGCGTGTGCGGCGTGTTGTTACATGGTACTAGCGTAAAGTTCCGATAGTAACGACCCCCCGAAAGTAACGTCAAAACTTTGTGGCTCCTAATAAGTCCCGAAAATAGCGAGCCCCCGAAAGTAGCGAGACCAAGTTTTTTTAATTACGTTACGGAATGCCTTGATTGTTTTCCAATCCATAGTCAAATTTTTAATGTACAATGCTAATATCTTCGTGCATTGACAAATTGATCACGATAAGGCACTATACAACAAGGGAAAGCCTTAAGCCATCATTCGTCCTTGACATCAGTTCACTGACGGCGTAATGTGAAAACTAAACTGGTATAATTTCGTATTAACAGCAGGAACGTTTCTTCAAATTAACGCATTGGTGTGTCAATGACTAAAAGCACTGAGTTTAGCTTTCCTCCCCTGACTCAGAGGAGATGTCGATTTCCTCTACATCAGCTGATTCATTCATGTGGTAGTCCGGTAGACCATCGATGTTTATTTCACTGTCCCTGCTACCAAGGCCACAATTCACAAATGAACAGATAACGGTGTCTTTAAGCCGACGCGAGATCTCTTGCATACCGTGCCCACCCATTTCGTGAATAGCACACGCCGATCACCAGCGCTTACTTTTCCACTCATAAATAGCTCTGGGTTTACGAACAAGTGTTCCGTAATGCGTCTGTCATTGCAACATCGAGTGGTTGAATCTTGCTCGTTGCGCCTGGAGGTGCAAGCCCAAATGTCGTCTGGCACTCTTGCGTCAGAATGGTCTTTATTCTGTCAGTTGTTTAAGCCCTGGGCGAATCACATTATTTTTCATTTCGGAAAAAAAAGAATTAGTGCTAGCTTTGTTTCCTGGTTTGTGTTCCTCGAAAATAACGACCCCCCGAAAGCAACGTTTTCGAAGGTAACTAGCCTCAAAGGCTGCTGATTCCGAAAGAAACGAGGTCGCTACTATCGGAGCGTTACGGTACTTATGTCGGCTCTTCGACTTGGTGCAAGTATGATCAGCACACTTGACAAGCTTGGTTATGACAAACAATTTTATTTAAAAAACGATAAAATGTATCAGAGAATGACTATCTTTACACTCACTGCATACTTAAGTTACAAAAAAAAAGTTTAAAAGACAAATCGAAGTAACAAATGTCAAATGTATTCCTTCATGCACAACATCCCGCAGCACACGCTGGAGTTGTAACATGCCGGCATATTCTGAGCCACGAAGCCAAAATCTTGGATCACATGATCCGGGGGTTGCAAAGGCTTGTGATACCACACAATGAAGTCCCGCCTTGTCGATCGTTACGAGTACAATACGTGAACGTCCCTTGTTGACTACTTTCAAGTAAATAACTCTGTCTTAAGGCCCTGTTCAGATGTAGGTGCTCATGTCAGGGCTTGAAAAGGAAGTTGTTCAGGAGCAAACGTGTTCTTGTTCGTCAATTGAGCGCCCGCCATTTTGTTTACTATATTATAGGAAGACATGGGGAAAAAGCGCGGGAACTGACAAAATCCTGTTCAGACCCGTGACAGGGACCGGTGCTTCTTTGGGGGTAGTGCAGGGTGCCGAGATTTTTGCTCGGGCACCTGAAAAATGCTTGTGCCCATGCCCGAGAACCGGACCCAAGCACCAAACGGGGCATTAGAGAAATCCACTTAAGCGTCTACGGAAACAAACAGCATGCAATTCTGAAAGAGACCTGCTTTAAGTAGTTCATTTCAGTTTTAGATTGTCGGTCCGTTTACTTGTCTTGACTCGAACTGTGGTGAGTCACGACTAAAGCTAACTTGAAAAACGAAAAATTAAGGCCAAACACTTACCGAAATAAACCCTCCCACTTACCGTCTACAGAAGACTAAAGCCAAGTCGCATACACCTTGAAAAACGAAAAATTAAGGCCAAATACTTACCCAAATAAACCCTCCCACTTACCGTCTACAGAAGAAGCAACACATGAGGACTTCTGACTTCGCGGGAAGAAAAGAATATTCTAATGTCATTGGCGCTTACAAAAATAACCGCTTGTAATTGGCTCTTGGGATTTTCGAGCACTTCGCAGTACTTCCTAATATGGGCACAAAATCTCAGTTACGGCAACCGGAAATTACTACCGCACAGGACTAAAACTCACACATGTGCACGCACCTGGCGCCTTGCCACCCTCGCGTTTTCGCTCGGGTGGCTTGTGGGCAATAATAACAATAACAAACTAAATAAATTCAAAACAAATCAAGTTTTATATTTTAAAAAAGTTATCCTACCGCAAACACTGAAATTAATTATTACGTCTTCTTAGAGGACAATGTATGAATTCATATCATTCAGTTAAAAATCCAAATTGAGACCTGAGGTGTTTACCATTTACACAGAAAATCCAGGAATCCCGGTCATCGAATCATCACCGAATCATCGTCCATTTGAAACGTGTCTGACGTTATCGGCTGCCGTTTGAAACGATGCGGTTCTACTACTTTATTTGGGTTTTCTAGTTGATGCTAGTACATTTTTTTACGTTATCTATCTTCCATTTAGACAAGCTACATCATTTGATATTATGCATAAGGTTTGCAACCGGGTGGTTTGTGTAAATGGTAAACGCTTCTAGCCTACATTATGCTACGTCATTGCAGCAATTTCAGCCTGTTTTTCCATAAAAAGCAGCTGATCTACTAAAAAGCAGTCCCCTGGTTTATCAACAATTTTAGCGAGTCCATCAAGTACCGAGTCTTCACTGCTAAGCTCATCTCCAAAGCGCACTTTTTTTAAGTATGAGTACACTTGATGAAACGCCTCACTACCCAGCAGTCGTTCGCACTCGCTAATTATCAGTTAAGGTTTAAATATTAACTTTTTTAAACTAGTAGAAATTAGGAAATCTCTATACACCGGCTGTGAAAACTAGACTGCAATATCTCCTACCTCCGGAGGTTTAATCCCGTGTAAACATTTGTCTGAAGTCGGCATGATTATTAAAGGAAAAGGTGAATTTAACGCTCTTGAGAGGTAAACTAAAAACAAGTACTGCGTTCGAGTACGCGTTTTAAATGTCTGAAAAAAAAAATGTTGATTTTGGGGTCAGATCTAAAGATGGGGATGGAAATCACGTACAAAAGGTTTTGAAAACCGCAAGAAGTAAACCACAAGGACATTAATGCACCGTGCTGACAGCGACATTGTTTGTCTAATAACCCCGTCAGTGCCGGCTACACACGCAATCATCAAATCGCCCAACCTCTACAGCAATGGCTCCAGAAAAGGATGTGTTGTTTGCGGGCACACTCTCCGTTTAATAGTAGTCGCTCTACAGATTCCCAATGCAAAATCCCGATCCCACAACGAAACAATGCGTTCGAAATCTAATATACGTTGAGTACAAAGATTTAACTCGGAAGGTGTGAAAGGATACGCCTGCAAGGCCTGAATTCTCTGATACCTCCAGGTATCTGTAAGCCCTTCACTTGGTAAGTCAGCTTCAGTAAGTGTTTCATCCCGTGAAGCCGTCTGATCTAAGGCATCCTGCATCTGTCCCATCAGTGCACTCAAATCATCTTCATCGTCCATTTCATCTTCACTCTCGTCGTTTTCAAACTCATCCTCAAACTGCGAGTAGAAAGTTTCTGCTAACTCAGCATCATCGGGAATTTCTGATACGTCGGTTAAACTCAGTGAAGCTTCAGCTGAAACAAAGTTTGACACAAGATACATTTTAAAAAGCTATGAGAATGGCCAGCTTAAGGGTTTCGACATCATACCGAACCTCTCTCATTACACAACTTGCAAAAGAGCGGGGTACTTCACAAAGGGAACCAAGCCTGCATCTCTGAAGGCAGTAACAAAATTTACAAATGCAAGCTGGAAACACATTGCGGCCAAGCAAAGCATCCATCAGCTATTTTCACTTGAAATGCTTTATGGCCAGAAAACTCATTTAACACATGATTTAGATTTTAAAACACCTGTTATGATACCTAATTTTCGTATAAATTAAAACACACCGTTGCTTACTCAGTCGATAATACCCACCGTTGTGCATAAGTTTTCTCATGTCATCACAAGTGTTAATTAAATCGCAATTGAGGAATTGGGTTTGGTAACGTCAGATCAATCTATTTATTATATATGTATTGATTATTTCAGTTCGAGCTTTCAGACAAGCCTATAATCACTTCTGAAAACCCAACGCGTTCAATCAGCGAACAGGGCCCGCGAACAATTCTACTCGATGTGGAGTCATTTTGAGGAGTATTAATTTTCCCGAAATGTGCAGGTTTTTCAAACATTTCGCTTTTACGGTAAAAAGCTGTTAGGAGAACAAAGAGCCAATCAATCTTGATCCAAAAAATATTTCAGTGCAAATTCACAGTCAAGCATGTATAAGTTACTCGTTCGAAGTAGCGATCGAGCATTTCCGAGAAAAGTCTCCCATTCGGATGATATCTCACGATGGCACGAAATCCCTCCTCGTTTTGCTTTCATAAACCCTCCGAATTCGAAAAGTCCTTTGGGTGTCCTCGAATGACGATTTCTTCGCTTTCAACTCCCTGAATTCAGCCGTCAGTCTCAATGACAAGCAGAAAATTGATCCCAGCTTTACGACAGGGTAATAATGCAGTCTTATTATATGGCTGGCTCCGCGAGCGGGCAAGATGAGTCAAATCCTGCGCTGTGATTGGCTACCCGAGCGGGCAAGATGGAGCTATCTTGCCCGCTCGCGATTACCCGTTGCCCCACAACAATGCAATCTTTTCTTCGATTTTCCCGTTGTTTTGGGGAAAAACGCTCGCTAAAAAGTTCGGTAAACTCTCAACATTTACCTAAAGGAAAGGAAAGAAAATGGAATCGTCCTGGTGTAGTGAGAATTTTGTTTCAGCTACAATGAATGTGAGTTGAATCTTGATTTTGTAAAACTTATTGTCTCAAGTCGAGTGCCAAATTGATAAGTTCTCTAGGTTTGCAATGACTGTATTTAAATCATAGCGTAGTGGAAGTTGCATTAAGTGTTTAGAGAGGTTCAGAAAAGTATTTTTCCCAAGTTCGCCGAAGAAGCTCACGTTTTCAATTTCATGAGCCGCGTCTTGCTGGTTGTAAACAACAAAATCTTGTAAAAGTTTCGCCCAGTTTTCTGATTTACCCGCTCTTTTTTCGGCTTATGTTTGCATATAATCTCAAAATCTATTGTTTCATTCAAGAATTAATGATTGGAAGCCGAAAACTGTGTAAAAATGTTTATTATTTACGCCACCGCGCGATCGGCTGAAAATGGCGAGTTTGCTGGATTCTATTCAAATCTTCCCGCTCTCGCGAAAATCTAAATTTTTCGCTCTCAATAATTGTATACTCCCTTTAAGCCATTATAAAGTTAGAGCCCTAAGATAATTTAGGATCCCTTGTTTTCCACGATTACATGCTAATCCAAAAATGCACTGAAAATAAATCTTCCACCGGCCGGCTATGAAGAATTTCTTTCCGAGCAGACCAGTTTCATGTCCTGTTTTGTTTTGTTGTTGTAGTTTTAACTTGAAGGTAAAGCCATATAATAAATCCTTTATTGGCCAAGCTTGTTCGGTCAAGATTCCTCGATATTGGCCAAGTTCTTTTTTTTTTTTTTTTGCGTTTTTTGGCCAATATCCAGGGATCTTGACCGAACAAGCTTGGTCAATAACGCATATTTATAGCTCGGAACCCCCGTATGTGTATTTGTTGATTACCCCCGTGTGCATGTACGTCATCATTACCCATTTATTCCGTGCGGGCCCTGTTCAGGCAAGGTCAAGATTTGATCCAGTATGCACACTGTATATTTTCACTGCAAGTACTTATGATGTGGGGACTCCAAAGATGCTCCGCTAAGCCAAAACCTTTGTGGAGGGTGGCAATTACAACTATTTTGATTATGTAGGACACGCACTCCAAGCTTTGCTTTATATTGCAGCGACTTCCACGGTGTTTACATGTATGTGTTTGTTGCTATGTAGAACATTGTCAACTCATCATCATCATTCCTGACATGCCAGCTTACACGTCATACTCTGCTTACCAGGTGATGCAAAAGGTGCGCCTGTGAGGGGTGAGGTGGGGGGAGAGAGCTCAAACGAGTCTGCTGCTGTGATAGTGAATGCAGCGTCATTGAACACATCTGGATGCTCCTCAACCCATGGTAATGACACTCGGCTCTGGTGGGATCAAAAGACATCGTTCACTTCAGATCAGTAATATAGTAATCCGTGAATCTTTTTAATTTTAATAGAACAACGCTACTTTTCTGTTCTTTCTTTTTCTTTTCTTTGTCACTTACTACACTGGCTTCCTTTTTTCTTTTTTTTTTTTTTTTCCAAACAAATGCAAAAACAAGGATAGGGGAAACTGGTGCTACACTGATCCGTGCTGCATTGGTGGAGAGTGGAAAGGAATGTTTGGTCATTTTATCCAGATTCGAGTGCTGTCGTTTCGAGCGTTAGCCCTTCGTCAGAGCAGTGAAGCTACACTATTGGTGGGAGCACGGTAACCTGGAAAACAAGAATAAACTGATAAGTCGAATGAAAAACGTTCGTTGATTCCGTGGGGATTTGTTGTAACCAAAAAATTAGACTTCGACGTTTGTGCAGTGGCGGCTCTAATTTTTCCAACAAATCGGAAAGTACCTGGCTAAAAGCACCTGGCTATCCAGGCCGACACCGCACTCAATAAATTCACCGACAATCACCACTGCAAACGTTCAAAATTACCTTTCCTACACAACCATGCAGTCAAAAGCATCATTTGGAAGAACTTTAAGTTGCTCCAAAATGACCCTGAATCTGGCACAATCTTTTTTACAACCTCCACTAATTTCATTCAAACGCGATTAAAACATAGGCAACTTTCTAGTCAGAAGCGTACTCAAATCCGACAATCAACCTGGTAGTTTTAAATACGCTAAAGTACGTTGTAAAACCTGCCCTTTCGTTCACAACGTCGACAAAATTTCGGGACCCAAACGATCTATTTAAATTAATGATAGTTTTACATCCACCTCCGCTAATGTTTTTTATTGCATAAAATGCACTTTATGCAAACATTTATACATTGGAGACGGGAAGGAGACTAGGCGAACGATTTCGCGAACATCTTCGAGACGTTGAAAGAAATGACAAGGATTTATCTAAACCAGTCGCTCGACATTTTAATCTGCCTAACCACTGTTACAAACACATGTCAGTTTGTGGCATTTCTATTCATCGTGACAACACAGAAACTCGCAAAGCTTGAGAACAAAAATTCTTCTTCCAAATCGGCACTTAATCCCCACGGAATCAACAAAGGCTTTTCATTCGACTAAATTACTCTTGTTTTCCACGTTACCATGCTCTTTCCAATAGCGTCGCTCACCATATAAACACAAGCAACCCACAATTTTTCTTGGTTTGCTCTGGCGAAGGGCTAACGATCGAAACGTTAGCATTCGAATCGCTTTGCGGTGGCCAAAGAGAGAGAGAGAGAAAAAATAACCATTAATTTTAAGTCCAAAGAAGGTCGGTTCGTGTACCTGTTTTTTCTTGTGTGAACTGTATCGTGCTTGATTTTCAGCCACCTGGGCTGCAGTGTATCTCCTGAAAAGAACATTGTGGACTATTATTAATAAAAGCTTCCTTGGGTTTTGATCGCGTAGTAACTAGTTATTAACAGGGAAACGATGTCAACATCAAGACTACAGCTAAAACCAGAGTACAAGTCGCAAAAAAAAATAAAATAAAATAAAAAGAGTGCAAGTCGCAGAGTATTCCGCACAGAAAAAGTCAAGGAGCTGGATATTTATTTCAAATACAAATTCACTACACTCTATCATCGCCATCCGAGGCAAACATATAATGAATACCAGTTTCAGCGGCTTAGTAATAATAGCTATTCTTTGATACAAATGTTTGGTAACTATTCAGAGTACAACTAAACGTAGGAGAGTAATTTACATCCTATGGTAAATCCATTATTATTATTATTATTATTATCATTATTATTATTATTATTATTATTATTATTATTATTATTATTATTATTATTATTATGTACATAATTTTTAGGCATAGCTTTGTGTTTTAAAAGAGTTGGTCATTTTAAATAAAGATTGTTATATTAAATTATAAAAAAAATTATTATTATTATCATTATCATTATCATTATAAATAGTTTTGAATATGTTGATAAAGATGTTGTTTTTTATTATTTTTATTATTATTATGACATTTGTATTTTCTTTTGAAAAGTTTGTGCTTGAAAATTAGTCTCGAAATCGGAATGAATTGTAAATAGGTTTTAATAGTTCTTTTCTCAACTTTTAACTTGTAAATAACAATTTCAGCTGCTTGGTATATGTTAATAAAGATTATATTATTATCATTATCATTATCATTATCATTATCATTATCATTATCATTATCATTATCATTATTATTATTATTATTATTATTATTATTGCATGTTAGTATATGGAAAACGGTTGCAAATATGCTTACAAAACATACTTAATTTTTTCTGCTTCCTCGTCAGCCTTCTGTTGTTTTCTCAATTTCATTTTGTCCCTGTAAATTATTAACATGTACCAAATTATTAAATAATAGCTTGAGGCTTATTTTTTGTCTTTTAATAACGAAAAAATGAAAATAATCGGGTTTATTTCGGAGTTTAGCATTGCAGGATTACCGCAAAAAAGAAAGCCTAAAACCTCCCCCACCACTGCCCCACAGTTTGTTTAGAGGCTAACCCCTTATCAATAATCTGAGAAAAATTAGTCCTCAACAGGATTGAAACCCGTAACCTCTGGGATACTGCTGCAGTGCTCTACAAACTGAGCCAACCGGCTGCTGACCGTTTGGTGAGTTTGCAATATGCCCACAGAAGTGAAGAAACGGAAATAAATAATTGTCAGATTCATATAATTTTTGAACCGCGGATAAAATAAATTAATAAATGATTGACTATCGCAGTTACGTGTGCAAGTTGATCAACGTTTCGTCAGCTACGTTTCTAATAAGGAGAGAATTGACAACAAAACACCTTTTGTGAACATGGTTAATATATAAATTTTAAATAGCTCTGGACTATACAACTGAAAACGCTACAAGTTACAAATTCAATCAGTCATTAAAGTAACTTATAAAACGTTCCTGACCCCCTAGACCACCACCACGAATTTATTTTCAATTTTCAAATGTCATGTAACAGATGGTAAAATATCTTGAGACTATTAGGGCGAAAAGCCCTCTAAAATCTCGAAGAAGGCGTCATGGGCCTTCACAAGCCAAATTCATGTAACTAATGGAAGGTTGTTAACAAGGAGATTTCCCAGGTTCATTATCATCCTCATAATCACAATCACTATCATGACGATGACGGTGTCACCTGATGAAAACTACATACAGTATTTAATTATTACTTAAAAAGAAAAGAATTACAAAACTTTCATGCTGTACATTTCAAATAAAGATGTAATATATAGTTTCCATACGATTCCAAACACTGAGAAGTGGTTTGAAAAGGTGAAGCACGAAACCATTAATAGTTTTAATGTTAATTAAGATCACTTTTCCAAGCCTCCTTCAAGGTAATGAGGGTTTATGAATTATTAATGAATTCGAAAATAAAATATCACTAACATTACTCTTACATTGGTGTAAGAGGCCTTCCCTCTGGTTCTTGATACAAGCTTCCTCCACGAGGTTCCACTAACTCTTTTCGTTTACCCTGTTTATGTGACCTGTTATCAAGAAAATTAATGAAAACTGCACACATTACATCACATACATGATACATTCTGTCATTGTTTCATGAAGGGATGAGGTTATAATTTACTTACTCAAGAGACAAACTAAGCATATCATCCATTTGATGTTTTATCTTCTGCAATGAGAAAGTTATAACTGGGTAAGTGCTACGTTCAATTATAGAACAGCTCTTTCATCACAACATTGAGCGAGAATAAAAACAGAAGGCCACACGTCTAGTTCAACAGCACCATTGATTTGTTGTAAGTGATTAAGGCATTACACGTGTTTTGCCTGAAGACCTTTATTGAGCTAAGAAAATAGTTATGTTAACAATGAGACAGGTGTACTATAATATCTTCAGGTTTAAGGAATGACTAGTAAACGGAGCTTCCCCTAATAAATGATCAAATGCCTATCATTAAATAATAATAATAATAATAATAATAATAATAATAATAATAATAACTTTATTCAAATATCAAGTATATAAAAAACATATATATATATATATATTCATATTTTCCTCGAAACATGGAGAAATCAATGTAATTCGTTTAAAGTTAAAAAAATGAGTTTCAAATGCATCAAAAGATAAAATGTAATTTCCATTGGAAAAAGAAAGAAACACCCAACATAACTGTAAACAGATTGTAAAATCATGTAATAAACAAAGAAAATCAATTAAAATAATGTTTAAAAAAATTCTTGTATCGTCTATGCTTCATTTAGCTATTAGCTTGATGCAACGGGTGTTTGAACACCTCAATCTAGCTCAAGACCTTGAACGTTCTGGCAATGTTCAGGCTACTACTTAGGACAGACTTCTGCATCCGTCCTTGGACATCTCTGTTACGTTTTGCTCCTAGTATTTCCCTCACACTACTACTCAGTCCCTTAGAGAATCCCCCAAGCACATCCATTATAACGTTGATTTGAGTGATCTTGTAACACGGGTACTGCTTCTTGATTTCCCATCGTAGTGGGGCGTACTTACGGGTTTTCTCCTCGTCCTTCTGCTTCAGGTTCTCAATCCAAGGGCAGGTCATCTCCAACAGGGCTACTGTCTACAATCCTCGCGTCCACTCTGTTAGCTCGCACCTCTGTGTGGTCTGCATATACTGGTACATCCCAATATGCCGCTACTTGATCATTTTGGTAGAGCGGCTTAGGTTGTGTGGTAGTACCAAGGCGGAACGGCCTCTATCAGTTGGTGGTCTTTAAGCAGCTCAAAGAAACGTATTTTGAGTGCTCCGTTGTGTCTTGATAGATACTTCGTCTGTGCCAATGCACTGCAACTGGATTGATAGACTCCTACGCCTTTCGAGACATCCTGCATCTGACGTCCGATTCTTCGCTTGATTTAGTCTTAATTGCGTTGTACAGTTTTGTTGGAAGTGCTGAGCTCCCTTATCCCGGATATATTGTGTGTGTCGGTGCTTTTTTCCAGTCTGACATCCACTCGAAACTCTCACCATCAAGATCTTTATTCTCCCAGCGTGCTGTATGGAGCTTTCCCTGCCATCTCTGTTCTCTTACGCCTTCACTGTGCTTGTTTTTTAAGACCTTCTTCGTCCACACTCCATAATAATAAAATTCCATCCATAATAATAAAATTCTCATTCTCTGCTGTAGTGCCCGATGGATCTGGATATCGCAGCTCTAGCTTCATTCCTAACTCCTCTGCATACTTCTGCGCACCTTTACCAAGGAGCGCCGCCCAGTCCTTTCCGCTTTCTCTTCAAACCGTCGGACTAACCCCATAGTTGGATCTGCATTAGCATACAACCTAGTCGCTGAATTAATCTTCGTGATTTTTCATTCTGACTCAATCGACCCCGTCCGCCCGATATCCTAGGGAGATAGAGCAAGTCATTGGACGCTGAAAGGTGTTTCCCACCATTCTCCACTATGATTTTCCGCGATTCTCTGTCGAGTCTTTGCAACTCTGCAATGGGCCATACTTGCGTCCACATAGAGTACGCAAGTACCGGTAGCGCAAACTGGTTGCTTGCAACTACCTTGTAGTAATCTGATAGTGGACTCGACCATGTCACAGACATTCTGTGAAGGTACACTCTCGCACCATTCTCCAATGCGAGGTTATCCTCCTGTCTGAAATTCTCTAGGACTCCGAGAAACTTATACTGAGAATTCTCTTTCAAGCTCTTAACCAGATCTTTCTCTCCAAACCTCGTATCAGGTGACTTCTGAAGGCACCCTCCCTTCACATGCACTACCGCGCACTTCCCACTTCCCCAACATCTTCCATGGCTACTCTTGTCTCCCCCAGGACTCTTTCAAGCTTTCCTTCTGACGCAGCGTAGACTTTCAGATCGTAAACATACAACACACAAGTAATCTTGGCGCCTATGGGCTTGGATAGTCTATAGCCCTCAGTTGCTCGCAGTTTCCAGGCGATGGGATTCAGACACAACGTGAACAGCTTGGGACAAAGGGCATCCCCCTGGGGGAGTCCCTTACTGAACATTATTCGTTCAGAGATTTCCACACCTTGCTTTGTTCTCACTCTTATCCTGGTATTCCACTCGGCACTGAGTCTATCAATCAGATTCCCGATCTACTTTGGAAACAGATGCAAGGAAAACATTTCTCTGAGCCAGTGATGGTCTACTGAGTCGTACGCTTTTCGTGTTATTATTATTATTATTATTATTATTATTATTATTATTATTATTATTATTATTATTATTATTATTATTATTATCATTATCATTATCATTATTATTATTATTATCAATATCTCTATAAAAACTAATAAAAAACCCTGTGTTGTATAATTTGGTATAACAGCAATCAATTTCATTGATTCATTCAGATCACAAATGTGAAACGTCCATTATTAAAAACCAACACCGAAAATATCTGAGGAATTATAACTAATTTCAAGGTCCAAGGCTAAGCACCTAAATAACTATTTTATAAGTTCGGTCAATGTGCAGGGTATTGCTTCACCTTCCGTGCAGGCCTTCGTTTTTGGTACAGCTTTGAGGGCAGTAGCTGCTTTCACAACTCATAAATGTCTGCTATGGCGTACGATGGACAGACAGTCCAACTCTTCAACCCAACCACGCAAAGTAGTTTGTCACCTTCAAGCTTTCATCTGGCCATCTCACACTGAATAACTTTCCTTGTTATTCCTTGCTTTTGGCGGTCTCCAAGAACTGCTGTAAAATTGCGTTCCAATTCTTCCTTTGGTAATTTTTATCTCCGTCAGCTGCGAAGCGCTTTGGGTTTGGGTGTTCAAGTTGTCATTCAATATCTAATTCATCGGCTTATTTCTTTGCATCCTTTAGAAGTGAATGATGATCTAAGATCTCTGCGCGTTCCTCACATTCTCTTACTAACTGCATTGTCAGGTCTGTGTTTGATTTAACTTTGGTGCCGCCTTGATCTTTGTATCGTGTTCCACAGAGCGCAGTCCCCTTCCCCTTTCTCCCAAGGGAGATACAGCAAGCAGGTTAGACTAGCAGGGTGTTTACCTCCGTTCTCTACGATTATTTTGCGGGCTTCTCTGTCAACATTTCTTAACTCTGACTCTAGCCAGTGCTGCGTCCACATCAAATAGCTCAAGACAGGCAAGGTGTTCTGGTTTGTCGCCACCACTCAATTAAATTCCGAAAGTGGGGTTGACCATATAATTGAAACTCTGCAAACATACTTCTTCACCGCACATGCAATGCTTTGCGTCTTGTAAGAGGTTCTCTTATACACCCAAAAATTTGTACAGTGTCCTCTCTTGCAAGGCTGTAATGGTCATTTGGTTATCCATCTCCACACCTGGCTCGTTGCACACTTGAAATCCTCTTTTCACTTGAACCACTGAGCACTTGGGTTCAATTCAAGACCAATATCTTACACATTACACACTTGGTTGATTGAATGACTCTGTCCAACTTGCCTTCTGATGCAGCTTCAACGTATAGTAGTTCGTGGACCTTAGCTCGTATTAGCGTAGACAGCCGATAGTCCTCTGTAGCTTTGAGTTTCCGCGATAACGGATTGAGCCTAAGGTACAAAGCGTCTCCTTCAGGTAGTTCCTTTCTGAATCTTATTACACTGGAAGTCTCTCGGCCTTGCTTTGTTGAAGCTACCACTCTCAGACTGGTGTTCCAGCTTTCACATAACCTATGAACTCCTCCTCCTCCTAGCCAGGTGGAAAATCTGTGTACTTCCATCATTGCACACAGCCAGTCATGGTCAATAGAGTCATAGGGTTTGCGCACTGTGGAATGTTGTGAGCTGTGTAACCGCTCTCTCAGTAGTTTTTCAACATCAGTTCGGATGGAAAAGGTTGACTGCAGTTAGAATTAAAAGGAGTTGCGTTCTCGACCTCTGACAGGTTTAGTTGCATCAGAATATTACATTGTCGACGAGGAATGGACGAAAACATCGCATTGGTCTGGAACATTGAGGAATACAACGAGAATGACAGCTGGATCGAGTACACCCAATGACTCGAGAATTATTTCGCGGCGAATAAATTTAATACAGTCCACAACAAGAAGCGAGCGGTACTGCTAAGCACATACGGAGCGAAAACTTACAAATTAATTAGGAACTTGGTAAATCCAAGGAAGCCTACCGACAAGTCATTTGTAGAGTAAGTCAACCTAGTCAAGAACCATGTAAATCCAAGACCCTCTTCAATATCTATCGGTTCAAATTTAAAAGCCGTTTCCGCCAGCCGGGAGAAAAATACAATAATATGTCGCCAAACTGAGGAATTTATCGGAGCTCACTGCGAATTCAGAAACCAACTGGAGGAAATGCCTTGTGATCGAGTGATTTGCAGTGTGTACGGCGAACGCATGCAGTGGAGATTGCTGGCGGAAAGTCAACTGGAATTTAAAAGAAGGCAATGGAATTAGCCAGCGCAATAGAAACTGCCGACAGGAACTCACGTGATCTGAAGCACGGAAATCCGAACGAAAAACCTCACGATGCCGGTAAGTGCAGGTTTAAATAAGAAGAGTACGAAAGATGAAAACCGCTAAAGTAAAGTTCTGAAGGGATACAGGTGAATTAGACAAGGCCTTAGGAACTGTGAACGTTGTTGTGAAGTATGAAAAGCAAGAAGTGGACGTACAAACACTCGTAGTGGAAGGATCGCCGCCTAACTTAATGGGAAGGGACTGGTTGATAGTTCTGAGACTCAACTGCAAGGAGTTGTTCTAAATGCAAATTGACAAAATAACCAAGAGTCTTCACTTGGAAGATTGATCGGCCAATACTCTGAAGGGTTCCAAGAAGGACTTGGAACATTCACTGGCTCGAGGGCAAAGATCCATGCGGAAAAGTGGCGTACGCCATGACAGGGAAGGTTAAGGCTGAGCTCAAGAGGCTACAAGATGAGGCAACAATCCAACCTGTTCAGTTCTTGGAATGGGCAGGTCCTATCCTTCCTATCTTGATACCAGACGGTTCGATTTGCACCTGTGGAGACTACAAAACACCTGTCAATCAAGTGTCCAAGCTGAACAGTTATCCTTTCCCGAAGGTTGAAGACCTCCTAGCATCTCCAGGAGGTGAAAAATGCACTAAACTGGACATGAGTCAGGCCTATAAGAAGCTACTTCTCGATGAAGAATCTTAACAGTGCATTACCATCAACGCACACAAAGGATTGTTCCAGTACAACCGTTTACCCTATGGAATACCGTCAGCACCAGGAATAATTCAGCGAAACATGGAGAATCTACTGCAGAACATTCCTTGCATAATCACCCGGGTGGATTGCGTCCTAGTGTCCAGAGCCTGGGATGAAGATCACTTAGGCAACTTGGAAGAAGTCTTGAAACGACTAGCAAGCGCAGGCTTATGACTTCGGAAAAAACAAATGTGTGTTCATGGAACCTCAAGAAACCTACCTGGGTCACTGACAAGATAGGCAAGGAAGGCATTCAACCATTGCAAGACAACGTCGATTCCATTACCAATGCAGCAGCGCCTATGAATGCGTCAGAGCACAAACCAAGACTCCTGGTCCACTATATAGTCAGAGGAATCTAACCTTGGCATGCGATGCATCACAACATGGTGTAGAAGCCATTCTCTCTCAATGAATGGATGACGGCTCGGAGCATCCAACTGCATATGCTTCCAGGACCCTGTCCACTGCAGACAGAAATTACTGCAACCTGGAAAGAGAAGCACTATCCCTGGTATTCGGCGTGATGAAATTTCACCAGTATATTTACGGCAGACATTTTTGTTTAGTGACTGATCGCAAAACGTTGGAATCATTGATTGTTTAATGAGAAGACCATACCTACCATGGCAGCAGCAAGAATTCAGCATTGGGCCTTGACACTGGCTACCTCCCACTACTCCATTGATTACAAACCAGGACCCGAACACGTCAATGCTGATGCCCTCAGTCGACTGCCCTTGCTGGTTAGTCCACCGACTACGCCATTGCCTGCAGAAACTGTGTGTGTAAATGAACTCCCCAATTCAACACCAGTGAGTGTGAACGAAAAAAAAAAAAACGGAACCAGATTTGATCCGAGACTGGCTCAAGTAATCAAGTACGTACAGCAAGGTTGGCCTAATCACAACTAAGCTAAAGTATTCAAGCCTTACATCACAAGGAAAGATGCATTTAGTGTTCAAGACCATCTTATACAGCGGTCCAACATTCCCCAAGATTCTATCGCTAATCAAGAGGAGGTCTCAGCTGACCTGATTCCAGCATCATTGGAAGTTGAAAAGCCAGAATTGCAGCTGGAAGAAACCCTGACCACTAGTCAAGACACCTTAACACCGCCAATTGAGCGTGTGCGGTTTGATCGCCTTTGATTCCAGCATCATTGGAAGTTGAAAAGCCAGAATTGCAGCTGGAAGAAACCCTGACCACTAGTCAAGACACCCCAACACCGCCAATTGAGCGTGTGCGGTTTGATCCCCAAGGCGTCACAGAAAAGCACTTCCCTAGTAGGAAAAGATGCACTCCTCAATACTTGGCTGATTTTGTTACAAAGTGACAGGACTGTGACACTTAAAAACTGAACTCAAAGCTAAGTTTGATGTTGATTTATTGTTATAGTTTCCATGACTTAGTGAAAGAGTGTGGAAAGTTGTGAGCTGTGTAGCCACTCCTCCAGTAGTTTTCCAACAGATCAGTTCGGATAGAACAGGTTGTCCACGGTTAGAATGAAAAGGGGTTGCATTCGTCTAATTGGCTCCGAATATCACACGCACGTCAACCCAAGCCACTCTTATATTTTTTTGCCCCTCTGGCAGTCCAGTGTCATGGTTCTGTCAATTAGCAGGTTGTCCATAGTACTGCTACATCTTGATTTCGCTCCCCTTAATTGTTCTTCCATCAGTTAACAGGTCTCAGAAGGCACAATGTGGACCGTTTGTACATCCTATTTAAGCACATAATTGGCCTTTGATTTCCACTTGCAAATTTGCCTGGCTTAGGAATAAGTGTTGTTCTTCCTTCAGAAAACTACTCCGGGAAATCTTCTTCTCTCGTGGATAATAAGGACCTTAAGCAGAGATGATTACGACACCAATGAAAACGAGATTTAAAAATTACATTCACGTTTTCTGAATAAATTCACGATGGTTTCTTCTCATTTAGTGTGCATAATGTGGCCAAACCGTCCAGGAGTTAGCGTCATGGTGGGGGCTTTAAAGTTCACCAAAAAGTGAAAGGAAAATTAATCTTCATGCATTGACGTTCTACATAAAACCTTGATTGTGGTCATTTCATGTCAATGTTTTGCAGAGGACGACAAAGAAATGCACCAATGATTATAACGCACGTGCAGGGCCAGTGTTCTGCTAATTAAAGCTACTGTTTTCTGATGTTCTTGTTGTAGTCGTCGTCGTCGTCGTCACTGTGTAAGGTCCATTTTGCCTGGAAACACTGAACCATGTTCTCATGCAAAGTGACCGCGCCTTTCCAACAGAAAGTAGCCAATAGGCCATTTCCGAGTTGCTGTGAACCTCATTATAGAAGCGAGGCTAAGTGCAAAGCTTTTGATATTAAAATTAGTTTTGTTTGCATATGAATGAAAACTAATTTTCATAATAAAAACTTTGCACTTAGCCTCGCTTTCATAATGAGGTTCACAGCAACTCGGAAATGGCCTATTTGTCCAGACCTCGTGAACTTCAATTTCACTTTTTGGATAACACTTTCACTGGTTGTGTTGTTTCAATTATTATTATTACTACTAGTACTAATCAAAGATTAGAGAGTGCGTTAGATGATCTCGCTCCCAGGCTCACTCTCCTTTGCCAAGTTGGTGATGATGTCATCCGCCCCTGCAAAATCTGCGGGGGATGTCAGATACGCGTCCCAAGATCCATTCATTCAATGTTGTCCCATACAATCTCCACTTCAATCTGTAGTAGGAGTGCGTTCTTCGTTGAACGCAATTATTAATAGAGAGATTTAGCATCGCATATACGTGAGACGCGAACGGCAAAAATGACCACGTGACCACGATTTTCCCGCCATTTTTTGCGTTCGCCAGTTGCCGGTTACCGTTTCTACGTGAAAAAAAGGCTATTTCGCGTTTGCCGTCTACGTGAGAACACGCACGTATTTCTTCCTTTTTTCTTGTACATGTAAGTAGTTAATTGTTAAAAACAAGTACCCCAATAATTTTTCCGGCAAGTCATACTAGGGCAAATTGAGTTTCATGTTTAAAAACCCTTCATAACTCACTCCTTACTGCGCTTTTCTTCATGAACTCACCAAAGCGAGTCGCAAAACAGCTTCATCAAAACTTGCAAAATTCAAAAGTCAAAAAGTCAAAAGGTTCACGCTATTTTACGTGAAACGTGAAACGGCAAGGTGACGTTTGCCGTTTCACGTAAACGCGATTATTATTATTATTATTATTATTATTATTATTATTATTATTATTATTATTATTATTATCATTATTATTATTATTATTATGACAACAACAAGAACAAGACTAGCATTCCTGCATTGACGTCACTGTCCTACTATCCCCAGTCTCCTGTATTGCGCGGATTGTACCCAAACGGAAGTGAAATTTGACACCTTTAAACTCCTCAAATGCAGGAAAAAAATTGATAGGAATTTTTTTTATTTTCATACATGAATAACATAAAGATTTGATCCAGGAAATAAAAAATATTTCATATAATGGAGTTTCCTTTTAATAACAATATGTGTATGGTGCACTGTAGTAAGCTCTAAACAGCAACTTACCGCTAAATTCTCTGCAATATATTCATTTCTAAGAAGTTCACTTGCACTTGGTCGATTGGCTGGATTTTTATCTAACATCCTGAAACAGAATAGACAACCACAATAGATATAAAAACTTGCAGGAGAAAAATTTGGCTAATATACTAAAATAACCATTTTACAAAATCAATTTAAAATTGATAATATAAGGAGGCATTTCGATATTGCAGTTAATAAACTGCGACACCTGCAGAATATCACACAAAGAAAACATTGAAGTCCCTGACAGGAATGGAAACCCATGGCTTGGATGCTCCAACCATAGAGTTACTGAGAACTTGTGGCACACATCTCCTGCATACAGCTGGCAATGTTGAAGGCCTCGTGTGGTGATAAAGATGGTAAATTGTAAGCTCAGAAAATGATAACTTCAAACAATGATATAATGTGTATCTTGAGCATATGAGACCACACAGAAAACAATCTGAGTTCTGGGTGGGAATCAAAACCCATCACTTTCTGAACACCAGTCAACATGTTGTAACCACTAAGCTTATGTTGAGCTTCAACATTTTCTAAGTACATAATTAAATTGTGGCAAGCATCCTGCATACTGCTGGGAGCAGTGACGTCCAAAGTACTATATGGTTACCAATTGAAATAGAAAAAGTTACATTCACCATGTAACAAGCATGGCAAGGTAGACACTTCATTATTTCTGAGCAATTTATTGCATGATAAGTTGTTTGAAATGATACCCATATTACTTGGCCTTGGCAAAGAAAGGGACAAAATTATAGAAATTTAAATCAACAACAAAGGACATAATTATAATCCACACTACAATACTAGTGTGGGTTTTGCAGTCAGGAAGACACTGTATGGTCACAGTTCTACTTGAAAAGGTTGTAGGAATGGTCACATCATACAGACAGCCATAGTAGATACCACACACACTACCCATGCTCACACATCTTAATTGCTTTCAAAGCACTGATGTGAGCGAGATACACAATCATACCTTTCATACAAGACCTGAAGTTCCACACTGTATTTTTGACATAATTTAGGGGGCTTCCCTTCAACAATTTTGTACATTACACCCATCAGGCTCTGAAACATAAGTTACAAACATGAGATTCTTTCTGGAGGCACAGCTTACAGTAATTCACAATGTAATGGATGTACAGAACCTGCAACATTTATAGGCAAAACTTGTCTTCTCTTTTCAAGGAGGCCTGACCATTAATCACAATCCAGTATTATGACTGGCTATCAGTGATTTCTGTTTGACATATGTCTAGCTACACTTCTTTAATGTGCTGTGTGTGTATGAAAATGATTACAAGATTTGTGTTTTGTATTAGGCTTACCTCACCCTGGAAGGCATGTTCCAGATTACATAGTTCATACAACACCACACCCATAGACCTGTGATGAAACATCAAATAAATGAAAAACAACAACAACAATGCAAAACACAGTTCCAAGCCAAATGCTCACCAATGACTGGTTACTCTTACCGACTAGCTACAGACCCTCTCGGATAATTATACCCCCCCCCCCCCCTAGAGACCCTCGCAAATATACCTCCCTAAAGACCCTCTCAGATATACCTCCCGTGTCCAGGTTAATTTTAAGGAATATTTATTTGGTGGGACCAAGAACATTGTCCATAATAACAAGGTGTCCACATTAAATGGGGTTCAACTGTACAAAAAGACTAAAATAACAACAACAGTAACTAAAATGGCCTGAAGTTGCAAAAGATAGCAAAAGAATTGCTACAGATAACTTGATCTATGGCTCATCAGTGATCACAGCTAATCATTTATGGGGCTACTGTTTTTTTTTTTTTTGTTCAAAGGAATCAATTTTTCAAGCTGTACATTTGTAAGTTAGATATGAGAAATTGTCATGGTTGAGATTGATGTTTCTGATATACAGAAATGCGACTCGTACATAATGCTTTATATCTGACCATTCAACACAGTTCTGTGCATGTTTTATTAAAGGGGAACTGTCACAGAGATTTTACTGTTTTTTTAATTTAAAAAAATTGCTCAAATATTTGACAAACAACCTTATCTCTAAAATGAAATTGTTCTTAGAGTATCAGGAGGAAAACATTAAGTGACACTGGCCAATTTTTTTCAAGTTGTCATCCATTTTCATCCTGATCATCTGCAGCCAAACATAATTAATATTAGTTTCTGTGCACTAGTAGTGATACTGTTAACAAAACTGCTGTTTCCACTTCTAATCAGTTATTCACAGTATTGGTAAAAATAGGTGACACTTCCCCGTTAGCCACACATTCAACTTCTTCCCAGAGGAGAGGACTACTTCCCTGTAGAAACATAAAAATGATCCTAATCCCACTTCCCCAATGAGGGGCATGGTTTTGGTGTAAAATTGGTTCATATAATTTTGCCATTTTGGTCAGAAATTGGGTTTGTAAGGGAACATGAGAGCACCTTTATCTGATGTCTTTTTATCTTCAAAGGAAAACAAGAGAAAAATAAGTAAATAAGAAAATACTCCCCATTATAAAGAGGCAATATTAAACACTTCATACACATAAGTATGTGTATGTGTATTCAGGAGGAATTTGTGGAGTTTAGGTGCCAGATCTGAAAAAGGTGTGGTTTAATAATATTGTTATTTGATCTGAAATGGGGCCAACATTATTCTGATGAAATCTTTAGCATGGTTGCAAAGAAAAATTCCAAGACCAATCACCCAGGGAGTAGTGAGCAAAATGCAAGCACGATAGCAATGGCAGGCAAAGCAGTTATTCCTGAAATTTCCTGAGGGTGCCCCTGCCCCTGGCTCAAATTTAACTAAGCCTAAATGATATTCAGCCACAATTATCTGCTAACAGCATGTTAAGCTGAGTGTATTGTATAAAGGAACATGAATCATTGAGTTATACCAAACATCTGACTTGTATTTGTATCCTTCATGTTTAAGCACCTCAGGACTCATATAGTAGGGTGTACCAGTAAATGTGGTTGCCATATCTGATGTTCCCATAAGAATCCTTGAAATGCCAAGGTCCCCTGAGAAACGAATCCAAAAACAATAATTTCATCAATGAATAAGTGAATGAACATAGCAGATATGTACACAACTAAAAAGAGTTGCAAAAATATAGCCCGACAAAAATTCAGGATTGAACAGCATTTGAACTTTTGATACCCATGCAGTGCTCTACCAACTGAGCTATCAAAGCCAGCTGGAAACCGGTCATTTTGTGATTTTGTCATATTCCCATAGAGGTGATGGGATGAAAGTGAATATGAAATTCATACATTTGAACTGTGGATGAAAGAATTAAGGCTACAAACTGCCTCCGGTCCCAATGCCTTCATGCTTCATCCTCCTGTCCCCTTGAACCTAAACATCCCTAAATGGTGTTAACACCTTCGTGACTATCCAGAGAAATCACTCTGCAACTTCCTCAAGTTTGGCTGACCAGTAGGTTACACAAGCATCAATCGTCCCACCCAGTTGCCCCAAAATCACAGTTCCGCTTCATCCAATCCCTGCACTGACGTCCTTCTTACTAAAGAATGTGAACTCGGTGCAACCTGTGGTCCATTTGCATCTAATCCTGTCTCCCTCAATATCTTGATTTCTTCTCTTCAAATTGCTTAGAGTCATTCAGGAAAACCACGCGTGGTCGTTGCCTTGAGCCCCCCCCCCCCCCTCCCCCCCAAATCCATCAACTGTGAGATTCCACGTGATACTTATCTTGGAGACAGCTTTAGGTTGTGATGCCTTACTGGATATTATCCAATTTAAAGATCTACACTGCCATGTGTTCAACATGGACCGTAGCCATGCATATCGGCAATTGTGTATCAATCCTCGTGATTACCAACTACTGGGCTACAAGCATGGCGGCAGCCTCTATTTTGACGTCGCTCCACCCTTTCACCTTCGCTCTGTAGCCATGATGTGCTAGAACACTACCTCTGCCATCACGTTCATGTTCAAGTCCCTTGGCTACTCTTGTACTAATAACATCGACGATTTCAGGGGAGTGGAGACTGCAGACAAATCAACTCAGGCCTTTCAAGCCTTGGCTGATCTTTTAAACTCTTTAGGCCTGGAGTCCTCACCAGACAGACTCACCTCCTTCTACCTCCATGGTCTTCCTGAGTGTGCTGGTCAATACTTCTGACATGACCATTTCTGTTACCTCCGGCCGCCTCCAGGAACTGTTTCATCCCTGTGCAGCTTTGGTTCATGCTGATCACATCTCCCATCATGATCTGCACTCCTTGCTTGGGGTGATGTCCACTTTCACAAAACCATCCAGCCTCTGCCCACTGTCTGACTGACTGTCTTAATTAATAAACCTGATGTTCGCTGGTGGTGCCATTTCCTACATCACTACAATGGTGTGTCCATCATCAAGATTTTTCTTGGCTCGATGACCATCTTTTCCTCTCTACTGATGCCTGTAGTACTAGTGCTGGAGGCTATTTTAACGGACTGTATTTCCACATCCCTTTTCCTGATGCTATTCTCCACCACCTCTAATGATCATGGTCGCCCTCAAACTTTGGGGTCACCTTCGCTGCAGCCAGCGCATCACTTTCCAATGTGACAATGTCAATAGCTAGACTTGCTTACAAGTCGAGCTTAGGGAGCGCAAAGCGCAATCATCAGAGCTTGAGTGAGTGAGCATGGAGCGCGAGTGAGCCAGGTCCACTCAATGAGAAGCAAGCGAGCGACTTTGAGAAAGTCTACATCAATAGCGTCCCTGCCATCAACTCTGGCCATTCACATGTGCCAGGAATGCAGCTTTGTTTACGGGAAATCTGGTTTCTCACCGTCCACAATGACATCGATGTTCGTGCCAAACATATCCCAGGCTTAGAAAACTTCATCACTGATCACTTAAGGACGGTGCCTATTTTTGTTACTGCGCATACGTTCTGTGCATCTCCAGGTACTCGGGTTTCCCATGGGTGGCGCCTACTAATACAGGGATATTTTTGCACGGTTGAAAACTATGCGGAGAAAGCAGAACTTAGCATGTGCTCTTGGTATCCAAAAAGAAATTTTGGGGTAACCATACATTTTTCAGAAATGAGAAAGCTTCAATTTGGCCAAAAATGCCATACATTGCTTTGTATTTTACTGCTTTTTAGAATTGTTGCTTAATTATCTCTGAAAAATGCGTGGTTACCCCCAATCCTCTTTATGGATCTCAATAGCCCTTACTAAGATCTACATTTCCCGCATAGTCATAAACTGCGCAACTATACCTCTGTATTAGTAGGCACCGTCCTTAAGTCGGTGGCACTTATCCCCTTCGCACCTGTAGTGTTTCACCGAATTGACGGCAGACTTCCCCACCACTGTTACCTTCTGCCCTACACAGCTGTTTGACTTCGAAATCGATCTCTAATGGACTCTTTTCTCTCCCTTCTCAGGCATCCCCTCCACTGAAAGCAACCTCTCATTAGGATTACCGGATCCCCAGTTATGCCATCTCGTTTCAGATCCAAGCCCAGGCTTATGCTCCAGGAACCATATGGAACCTGTGATCTCAATGGAATTCCTTTTATCGTTTCTGCGACATGTTCTCAAGCTTTGACTGGGGCACTTTTTACAGTGGTGTTCTTCTCATTCTTATGGAAGACAACCCTAGTGTCACCCTCCACTTCAACATTTGACTGCAACCGGTATCTCACTAGACAAGATATCAAATTCACCAGTTCTGGTTGCTTGCTCCGTATCAAGTGGTCCAAGACCCGACAATGCAAGGATGGAATCCACATTGTTCCACTCCCAAGCATTCCCAACTCCTTGCTTTGTCCAGTTGCTATGATTCAACATTACTTTGCCTTAGTTCTGGCTACTCCTTGAGCGCCCTTCTTTTGCTTCCTTACGGCCAATCGTCCTACTCCAGTCATGGCTCACTTCTTCATTACAACTCTAAAATGTCTGGTCAGCCTGCTGGGCCTCAATCCAGCAGACTATTCTCCCCACAGCTTCCAAAGGGGAGAGGGTAACATATGCATATCAAGCCGGCTTTCTGACCATCTCATACAACTTCATGGGGATTGGCGGCCAGACGCTCACAAATGCTACTTGGCACTCCCACTCACTACACTCACCTGCGTTGTTGGCGTTATGGCCGCTGGCCTTCATGGACACACTCTATGACTTTTGTATTCCTTTCCCCATCACTATTTTCTCACACATTAAGTCCAATTTCTTTTAACCCTTAAATTTTGGGGCGCGAACAACAATACCGGTAAATGTGTTTTCTGGCCCAAATGTGTCTCCAATTTCTCTTTGTGAATAGTAGACATTATAATTTGGAATTTTGATTCTCTCATCAAATACAATTTAACAGCAAGGAAAGAAGAAAGAAGGACAAAGTCAAGCTTAGCACCTGCTAAAGAGCCCCATGGCTGGCAAGTCATTCATTTATAGTTAACCTCTATTGGCAGACCATCTACTCTGTTCCATGCCCTTGGTTGGAGATTTCTTTTCACCCCAATCTTCCAAAGGTGAAAAACCACAAAACCACTTATTGAGATCAAATGCTCATTTCCTGTTTTATTATGACCAGACTAAGTCAGCAATTGTACCAGGATCCGAAATTAACTTTTTTAGGCAGGCGCCAACTGGCGAGTAAATATTTTTTTTCAGTCGCCATATGGAAAAATGTGGTCGCCAAAAAGTGTCAATAACATTTTTCCTTCGCAGTAAAACACAAATCAAACTTTTTGGTTGCCAATTTTTCTTTTAAGAATCAGAACGAAGAGAACACATTTGGGGCCGCAATGGCGATTTTTCTGCTAACGAATAAGATTAAATACAAACACGCTGATCGTAGCTGTGAAACGTTGTGGTAGATTTAATTAACAACAGAAAAATTGGTTTTATACTTCAAAATCAGCGGAAAGGTAAAAAGTAAGTCACCAATTGGCGGGTGGCTTTGAATTTTATTTTAATCAATTTGGCTGAAAATCAAAGTAAGTGTTATTGTTTGTATAATGATCGTGGCATGAAATAGTTAAGGTCATTCCCCTGTTTTGCAGTGCGCAACTCTACTGCGCACAATGGCAAAATAAAAAATTTACGCTCATTTCTAGCTAACTACTGAGTATCACTCAATCTGACTTGCATCTAACAACAAAATTCTTAATTTGCATTTTGCGCGGAAATTAAGGTGTTTTCATAAGACTCGCCCCAGTCCCTTCCCAGGGAAACCAGTTTTGAAGCTCGATTTACCACTGCTTTGTGAAATATCTGCAAAACCAACCCGGTGAACCTATTTTCTCTTTTCAGATTTCTAACCACAATATCGTTTACTAACTACCGTGAAAATTTAAGGAAAATCCTAGTGTTAGAAATATCAAATTTTGCACCTAATATCTGGCCAATGGACATTTTGGTCTAGCTTCAGAAGTAAGGAATTAGATTATTTTGTTGAATATCTCAGTAGTACTGGTTAGGAATAGTTTTCAAACAGATTTCACATTGAAAATGATTTATGAACAAGGGAAACATTCTATGAAATGAGCCGTTAACTGTTCTCTTCAGAAAATAATTCCTGTTTTTGGCAAATGCACTATTATAGTCCTTTTTGTCCAAACATGCAGAAATTAACATATTTCAATGCTTCGTTGCTGAAGAACAAGCATGGGGACCCCCTCTTTTTATTTCATTTTTGCAGTTTACATATAGTGAACCACACATGGGCAAAGTTTGGAAAAAATCTGAGTGTAGGTTGTATTTTAGGGGAATGACCTTAATCCCCCGTTGGCGACCAGTTGTGGAATTCTGGTCGCCAGTGCAAAATTTTTAGTCGCATTGGCGACCAGGAAAGCGCAATTTCGGACCCTGTGTACACACGCAAAACTAATCAAAAAGGATAATTGGGATAAAGAAAAAACTTATTAGCCAGTCCGTAGCTCTGAGTGTAGCTCTACATACAGTCTAAGGTCTTCGTATTATGCACAATAACATAAGCTGCATAAATTTGAGAAAATATTTATAAAATTTTATCTTTGGCTTGCATCATGACTTCTATGACTTACATGGCTTGCACTGTTACTTGCCTGGCTTGCAGGCATATTACTAAAACTCCTCAACCAACTACATGTATGTTCACAATGATTATTAATCTTTTCTTCATATTGTCAAAGCATGAGGGCCATACTGGGAAACAATGGCCTGAAGTTGTAGCAGTTTGGTCCACACTTTGTTCAGTCTGTACAGAAATGACTGAGAACCAAATATTCTTCACTATCATCCCAAACAAGCAATGTCTGTCAGTGATAGTTTTGTATGACAATCAGTATCACTAATACAGCAGACTGATTTAAAGCAACAGTGCTGCAAACATTCTATTTGTTTGTATAAAAGGTTGCTTGTTCAAACTTCCCTCAGGTTAACATCACTTATTAGAACTTTCCTATCACACTCTTGCCTAATAGTTTACATGTAGCTAACCAGCACCTAAACAGAGAGTTAATGATTTCGGTCAGTCATCCCTAAGCTCTTAATATCAAACCCTTAATGGCACATAAGCTTAGCCAGTAATGCTTCTTTCCCTCACAGCTGCTCTTTTGCAATCTTTTCCACAACAAATTATCTATGATTATGTACTTAATTGGCATTAATGGCACAAGCAGGGCTGTCAACTCTCTCGGCTCATCTGGGAGACTCCAGATTTTCAACCATATCTCCCGGTCTCCAGATTTATGTCTGTAATCTCCAGATTTTGAGCTGTATCTTCTGGTCTCCATAGTTATGTCTGTAATCTCCCCAATAATTCCCGAAGTTTGCTATCTGTGGTAGACTCGACTTTCCGTGAAAGAAATTCTAAATGTTAAGCATTGTTTCAGGTACCGTTTTATAGAGTTAAAAGAGTCTCCTCCCCACCCCCCTCCCCCTTCCCCCCAACTGAAGCTGTGAATTTAGCCTTGATAGGGCTTTGTTGTTGCTGGCTGGGAAGCGATATTCTCCATATTTGAAGACATGAGAGGTTGACAGCCCTACACAAGGTCATCCTGCTCTCCAGAGTATGGTTTTAAGGGCTTTTTTTCTTGAACAGGATTTTAATAATATTATATCACTTTCTTCATGCAAAGTACTTTGTTTGGAAATGGTTTGAGTTTAATGTTGGGAATGTCTTAAATTGGCAGAACTTTAGGATGCTTTCTAAACCAATCTGTCAATGTTACACCAGCACCGGTGTGGTGAGAAATCACAAAAGAACAATTGTGCCTGCAGCTCCATCCTGAGACTTCCTAACGTGCACTATTTTGTCTTAGATTAGGGTATGAAAATCAAAGATTGTTATCTTAAACACCTTCCACCCTACCCAGAGTCTATGATGCTTTATATATCACAGAAACATACCTAATTTTATCAAGTTTTTCTTGAGGAAAATGTTCCTGAAAAAAAATATTTACAAAGTTCTTAGTTAATATCTAAGCTTAATAACACATAGATGAAGTTATAAAAATGTACTGCATGTACATAATCAAAATTAATTAAACACCTTTCATAATACAAAATTAATTAATATACAGCCTGCCCAGGCATGATTTTGTGGGTGCATTTATGTTACACAATAATGCCGATGGGCCAGATTTTCTGTGTTTTAATCATTTATGGGAGCAATGACAAGATAGAACAAAACAATATACATGTATAAAACTTCATTACATAATACATTGTACTTTACAAGATTGATGAGCAACAACTTTTACCTTGTCTTCAAGTCTCTATGTAGTATTCTCCTGAAGACAAACAAAAATAATATTATTTTACACTGAAATTACTTCATGCACTAAGTTTGTTCACCAAATTAAACTTTCCACTTACTTTTCAGGGGATGTTGGTACATATAACTTCTAGGATGAGATGCAAAGATTTGAGCCCAAAGGGTCACAAAAAACAAAATGACCTGGATGTAGTGTTTGACTGTTCAAGTCACCGATTCTTTGGGACACTTTGTGGTGCTTAACCCTCTCACTCCCAAGAGTGCCATATGGCACAAAAAGTCATTACGTGCCCAATATTGGGTCAATTTGTATCAAATTTGGACACCAAACAGATCTTGGAGAGATCTGCACAATGGAAGCATAAAATCTTACCCCCCTCCTAAACAAGACATGATTAACCACCCCTCCATTTTTTGTAACTTTTTCCTCTTACACTTTTAAGAGCAAGTCACCATTTGACAAGAAACTATGTGCTGAGATCTGCAAATTAAGCTATAGTTCAGGGGTATACCCAGTGTATACGAGAAGTGAGATGTATTTTAAGGTTTATATTTTCTCGTTTTAAACACTTTTCATTCTCTTCTGTTACTTCCTTTGTCTTAGCTGGAATGATTTCCACAATGCCCCAGAAAAAACCTTTTAATTGGTGTATTACAGTTGGTGTAGGGGTTCACAGCTGCCGTTTTACAAAAATACGACATTTCCCATGGGAGTGAAAGGGTTAATATATAACTTCAAGTTCAGTTACATCCAAGATTCTTTGTAAAGATGGCATGCTCTGAATAAAAGCTATTTTCTTCAGGGTGTTCAGGGTCATGGAGCTGCAATCCTTTATATTTTTGTGACATTTCATATGTAATTTTCATATTAATTTCTAGTGAAAATGTCAAGTACCAATACAAGCAGATGTGAGTACCTGGTGAACATTAAATCCTGCAAACGAAAAGTACTTTCATTGCAATTCCTTTCATAGTCAAGAATAACAACATTATCTTACTTTTCATGCATGAATTTGACAGCTAACACCAGCTGTATAAACCAAGCCAAAATCAGTGACTCATCAAATGACCGGCCTGCTTTCTTCCAAGCCTTGATTTTGTCATCCAGATCACCACCCTAGTTTAACAAACATAATTAACCATTCATGTTTGATTTGCTGTGAATACGTTTTAGTATAATTCTTGTATGAGGATTCAGTTCTAATTACAACATCAACAGCTTGTAAAATGTCCAACCAAGTAACTTCCACGAATTACAAATAATTGGACATTCCACATCAGTACTTGAGCAATAAGAAATTACTGTTAAACACACAATTACTTGCAAAACAGTTTGTTTATGGGATAAATGATTTCTTGACATCTTCCAATGGATTGTTGGTTAGTGATATTTATTATAGTCTATGAAATATGAAACATCTTTTCACAACTGCTTAAGTTGCGTAAATATCTGCAAGGATCTTTCTTTTATTTAATTTATTTTATTAATTAGAGTCTATTATACATGTACATATCAAGCCCTTATCCACATCATTTAGCCATCACATTTATAACCAATTTGTAATAATTATTCAAATATTAAACATTATTTTATAGACATTAATTTGCACAATAGTAGAGACCTTTACAAAACTACTTAGTTCACAAATTATAATACTTTACACACTTTTAGGACATTATTATAGAGAATAAATTATCAACAAAATAATGAAATTATTGTTATGAACTTGTCGCAGTAGCCAAGACTTAAAGGGTATGATTATAGTTCAGTGGTAAGGCAGTTGCACTTAAGTACTGCCAACAACACCTAATATGGGGTCAATATGGGTTTAAATCCTATTCAAACCTATCCAGAATTTTTCTGTGCCATTTTCTTTCGCTCCTGTTTTTATCCTAGCAGTATGCAGGATGTTTGTCCCATGAACCTAGTTTAATGGCCTTATATAAGCTTCCACGAGTCTCCTGTAGCTCAGTGATAGAGTATTTGAGCTAGTAACCGGAAGGTCTTGGGTTCGACTCCTGATAGGAGCACTCGGAATTTCTTTTTCCGAGTTTGCCTGTGTCATTACTGAATAATACATCATTCTCATTTTATTAACTAGTACCCACATGCAGCGTCAAAACTCCAAAGGTCACTTCTCAGCCAGCCTTCATCTGGAGTCCAGAAATTATGATTTTTACAGTGTTTGATGTTTTAATTTTTTTAATTTTGTTTTAATTCCTTGTGACAATAATATTCTGCAGTTTATGGTGGCAGTCATACATGGGAAGAAAATACAAATTAAAATAGAAACAAACCCCAAACTAAGTTAGTTGGACCGTTTATCACTTTTTGCCATTTAGTAGAGAGTTTAGGGCTAAGGAGGCTCTGCTTAGTTTGTTTATGCATCAGCTGCACAGATATGACCAATTATAATAGGAACTGTCATTGCTAGTGATACTGTACAATATATAGTTAAATGTAAGGAGGGACCTAAATGTACATGTATGAAAAACATTATTCTAAGAATTACTCATTACCTACAGCTTCCTAGCTGGGGAGAAGAACAAGACTTACCTCACAATACTCTGTAACTATACAAAATGATTCTCCATCTACAAAACTGTCAAGGAACTTCACAATGTTGGGATGGTTCAGCTGAAAAGGAACAACTATTGTTGTTAGTCATATACATCTTTCATGTAACTTTGACCACCTTTAGCTGGTTATGTTGTAGGTTAAAATGAATCCCAGGTTAAAATGATTTCAACCTAGGCTGATTTCTATTTTCCTTTGTTTCAGATGTAAATTACCCAACCTTAACAAAGGAAAATACAAATCAACCTAGGTTGAAATCATTTTAACCTGGATTCATTTTAACCTACAACAGTTATGCTCATCCATGTGACTAAGTATGATCTAAGTGTTGTTTCAGATTAAAACCAGTCCACTGCCTTGCTAATGTAAAAGAGCTACTGATACCCTTTTAATTTGATACAGTGTATATGGCAGAACCATGGTGGATTTTACTTCAGATGAAAGCTTCTTTTCTGGCTGTTTGTCTCTTAGTTTTAGTGTTGCTATTCGTGTCAAATGAATACAGATATTCATTAGTGATTTAGACAAGACCTAATGACAAGTGCTTCTTCTCCTCAGTTATGACCAATGGTTTAGTAATGACATGTTCAGATTGATCATATAAGCACTTGACAACATTATGTTTTACTGATTGAGGGCGGTGTGAATTATACATATCATGTATACCAGGTATTGGTCAGTGTGTATAGGCTTTCTGTTAACACTGATAGTGAGGCATCCATCTGCATATTCTGTAACCAAAGTTTCAAGACGAGAATTTTGATGCCAATCTCAGTTTCCATTGTAAAATGGATTGTCAGCTGTTTGCTATAGAGATTTTGTAAGAAACTGACAACTTTGTCTTTATGGAAAACGCTGAAATCTCACTGGCAGTGTTCAAAACTGACATGAAAATGCAAAACACATTTGAAATAAAAATTTTTACTGGTCACACATGATGTAGATTGACTGTATTCTGTATTGGGTAGCAGGGAAATCAATGGCAATTTCACTAACATGTGCATTTAATATAACATTATAATGTACTATTATAATTATAATTATCATTAATTACATGTATTATATTATTATTATTATTATTATTATTATTATTATTATTATTATTATTATTATTATTATTATTATTATTATAAAATTATAGTATTAAAATAATGTAACTTTGAATCAAATTAAATAATATTCCCTTCTGTATAAATATTACATTCCCTTCAAGACTTCATGTCAAGAAAAAATAAATAAAGCTAATCAACACTAAATGAATTGGTGTAGAAATTCATGTGATGTGATACATATATACATGAATCAACAAATTTTTGGAAACAGATTTAACTGTAAAAGTTAACGTTATAAAAAAACGACATTTCGACCGTCCGACGGTCATTTTCAAGTTCAAGGTAAGAAGTACAATTAGCATGTGCTTAATATATACAATTGTGAAAGGACTAATGAGATACTGACTAAAAGCTCTAAGATATCTACATCAAAACAATACAAGAAAATTTAATAGCATGAATGATAAAAAAGGAATGCTAAAAACAATAAAAGGTATTTAAAAGTAAATAATTAAACAATTAACTTCAACTTCAACTTTAATTATACATGAACTGGTTTTAAAAAATCATATTCAGTTATTGTATCTCTGAAAAATCTAATTGGATTCAATTGGACAATGGGATATAGAAAAAATATAAAACCCTGTTTGATTTGCTGGTTTGCTAATAAAAAAATCACATTGTATTTCAATTAAACTTTTTATTATGGTGACAGTCCTAGTAAAGTTGAGTAACAAATCAACACCTGCAGTCAAACTATAGTCAACAGTATCTTTTTCCTCTTTAACACGACATAAAGCATGTTGTGAGAATTAACAAAAAAGTTACAAAGTATAGTAGACCATAGACTGTTCACAGTCCCCCTATTTTTCTGTGGGATTCTCGAGACTGGTACACTTCGATGGAGCTGCCGCCATCTAACACCCACTCCCGCTCTCCTCGGTAGTTTAGACACTCTCCCCAGATCGCGCTCACCTTTACAAACCAAGATGACGGCAGATCCATCGAAGCTTAACAGTCTCGAGAATCCCACAAAAAAATAGGGGGACTGTGAACAGTCTAAGTAGACCACTTCCTGGGTTTTGGCTAATATATCTACAGATGATACCCTTGACTGAATGATTGCCTTCAGATTTACAGTGGCCCTTGAAGCTTGCCTCTCATGTAGCCACCTATTCATTCTTCAGACAATCTTTTATCTTCTCAAATTATCCTCTGATATACCAGCCATTTAAAGTGGTTTATTTAAACCAAATATTACTGGTACTTTTCAAAAAGAAAAACATACCGTGGACAACAACTTGGCTTCTCTCATTGCATCAACTGTTTCATCTGGCTGCAGCTCGCCAACAAAAATTTCCTTCAAAACCTTCCTAAATCCAAAAATCCATTAAAAGTAATTAAAGTAATTGAAGGGCTGAAAGAGTAACCATCTTACATCAAATTTTTGGTCACATTAATTATTTTGTAGTTGGTCATTTATTTCTGAGCAAAAATTTTCTGAGTTAAAACAAGAGCCAGCAAGTGTCATGACACATTCTTTGCCTTGTTTAGCCTCACAACTGACCGTAACCACAAATATGAAAATATGATTGTACAAGGCACAAAAAGGTGTGTAGAAAAACGGAAATACTCTTTGACTATCTTTGTGAACAAAATTTCCAATAAACAAATGAAGAGGTGCAGAGTACCAATAGTTTAATTAGTTGCTTTTCAAGGCGATAAGGGCCACAACAGACTAGAGCAAAAGTTGTTAAAAAAAACTACATGTATTTGACAACTATTGGTGCTTGATAGAGCTTTTCCACACACTAAAGGCCAAAATGATGAACAAAATTGTCTTTGTCTGTGAGAGTTTAACTAGAAATACTGAACTGGGGAAATTGTAGTATTTTGAAAAAGTTATTGCTTACAGGAAGAGGCTTCTTAGAAGCAGCAATTGCACTGGGAGGTTTGACGCTCGGTAAATAATGCTATTTACTGATTACAGTAACAATATCTCGAATGGGAGACCCCAGGGTGGGGAACAAAAGTGCAGATTACATGTATACTTGCTGCATGAGGGGGGACTGGTGGGGATTAGTTGATTGCTCTATTCTCAGGTAGGATGGTGCAGAGCTTTCCATTGACTGGTATATAATCTTTGCAAACTTGCTCTGACACTTGGAAAGAAAAGAGCAAATGAAAGCAATTGCAAGGCAAACCAAAGTTTAGATCGATCTTTCAGAATCTTTCAGAATTCAAATAATTATTCAAAATCCCCAACTGGTAACTGTTGATTATACGTTTACCAACAGTTTGGCAGATGTGCAACCTCAAATCTAGCTCTACCTGCAAGACATCCTGAAGGATAAACTTATTCAATTAAGCTCATTACTTATTACATGACAGAATTCACGTTACCATTCGCCTTTAGTCCTTGTATCCTCCACCAAATACACTGTACCAAAGCTGCCACTGCCAAGCCTCTTCTCCACACGGTAACGATTTGCGAACACGCGGTCAGCATCTTGACTTTTGGAATTTCCACCTCGAGGTATTTTCTTCGGCAGTGGCATGGCAAACACTCCATTAAAAACTCTGCAGCTGATGATCGAAGAACATATAACAACGTTATGACTAATAAGGGTCACTGCTTTTGTGACAGACAAAACTTTTTACACCACTGAACGCTCTTGCTAGTAACTGTAGTATCATAGTATGTCTTACATTTACAAAGGCGACTTCATGTTAAGGTTTTCAACTTTTGTGGGTTTCCTTGATACAATCTGTTGATGTACTCTCCGTGACACACTACAATAAAGAATACATGACGGACTAACCATTTCAGCACGCAATCTTTTGGTGCCCGCAGTTCACCGCCCTAGTGCTGGGGCAGACCGCGCACCGCGCCAAGGTTTCGGACGAGTATCTTTTTTTGCTTCTTTTTCTTTATCGTAGTCACAAATTGTAATTCTTTTATTAATTTATTCATGGATTAAACCCTCTTCTCCCCAAAAAGGGATATTTTAGTCCTCTATTGTTCCCGAATTGTCTTCAGTAAAACACTGACCAATCAGAATGCATCGTCTGGGCGTAATAGAAAAGCCGTTGAAATTATTTTGAATTCTGAGAACCTTTCAAGGCAACAGAATCAAGAAATTGGCAGTTTTATCTGCTGACAGATGGTAAACTTTATGAAAGTTGATTTCCAAGCCAGTTTATCTAAACGAATGGGCATTGTTTAGATGAAGCCGTATTGTTTATATATATATATATTTTTTAACATTTTTAAAAATCGCTACCCGTAATAATTTTGCAAAATCAGCGATGCGTGTAAGTGAGAAAATTATCACGTGCAGTGAAAATTAAAATTTTTAATTCAAAAATACCTCTTGTTTTCCCTTGATCTGGCTCGGAAATCAATTTAAACAAGACGCTGTTTCCAGCTTATACTGACTATACTCGGGCCATATTTGACCGGTGAGGGTAAAAGGCGGAAACAGTTTGGGGAATGGTATGTGGAATGGCGTGCGGAATAGTATAATTATGCGAAATACGATTTACGTGCGAAATAAATTAACTGAGGAGCGCGTCATGTTTTCGCACCAATTTTATAAGAGCAGCAGCTTTTTTGATGCTGCGGACTCTTGCTAAATATTAACAGCAATTCGTGGATTTGATCGTCTGATTGTTGATTTGGAAGAAGTGAGGGTAAAGAAAGCGATGAAAACTGTTTATAGTTTTCGTATTCAAGGAACTATGAGTAAATCCGTAGTAAATTAAATTTCATGTTCACTTTACTCCATGCGACTTCCGTTGACAAAAATAACGTGGCAGCGTGAAGTCTTCTCAGGACAAAGATTGATCCTTTACCGAGGGCAAATAATAAACATTTTGTTTCTTTCTTTTTTTTTTTAACCCTCGGTAAAAGATCAATTCTCATACCCGGTATGCTCGATGATTCATTTATCATGAGCGGGAAAATGAACAACAATTTGACCAAAATGCATTTGTGATAAGAATAGTTTCACAACCTTTCACACAACCAGTGTCGATAATTAGACACCATACTTGTCATCTGCTTTTTTGCTCTAGGGCTTTTTCGCTTTTAAATCTCATTTTAGGTTGGGACGTCTGGCACTGAAAGACCTTGATTAAAGACGGATATGTTTAGTTCGATAAAGCGTAACTGAACTATAGCTACCTGAATCGCCGTATTAAATAGCAAGGTAGCTAGCTCAGCAGCTCAACAGTGACTTGCCTACTCGTCGCTCGACGAATTAAAATGTAAGGTGAGAAAAAGTAGAACATATTTTTCCCATGACAGCCATGAGTTGTACAAATTGTAACCGTCAAAGAGTCTGATAAAATGACCGAGTTTAAATTTAAAATTTCTCACATAATAGTTTTGGCCTTGGACTGATGTTATTTCTCCAGTCTGGTGTTGCTTTTTGTCTAGGCTACTCGCTGCCACGTTCTTTTTGTCAACTGGAAATTTAATTTATTCTTAGTTCCTTGGATGCGAAACTTCATCGATTTCTTCACTGTCACCTCTTAACCAGCGATCAGACATGTTCTATCCCAGGCGTATATTTTCTAATCCTCGATCTGTTGTTTGGTTTTTTAATAGTCCGCAACATCGAAACAACTGCTGCTCTTCTAAAATTGGCGCGAAAACAGGATGCGCTCTTCAGTTAATTTATTCCCCACGTAAATCGTATTTCGCATAATTATGCCATTCTGCACCTGGGCACGCCATTCCACATACTATTCCGCAAACTCTTTCCACCTTTTACCCTCACCGATATTTGATTGTGTGGTGCGTAAAGCCTACAATCTTTTAACAGTGATAACCTCCAGCATCGCCAATTCCCCCAAATAGATAGCCTGCGAGCAAGCTCTCTTGGGGGTGGATCCTCTCTCCCCCTCCCGCCCCCCACCCCCAAGAGAGCTTGCTCACAGGCTACCAAATGGATAGATACAGAGATATAGTGAGGCAATAAGTAACCACCAGATAGAATTGCATTTTTTGCAGTCAGAATGAAATACAGGGGAAAACGACATTTGTCATACGAATGCTTTTTATAATCCCCGGGCTTCAATCCTTACGTTTTCACCTTTCGTTTAGAGACTGAAACCATTTGTACGGTCCTAATATGTATGTGACGCCGGGTCAATGACGGATCGTAATTTTCGGTATGATCTAGCCCCCGGGGGGGGGGGGGGGGTTCTCCCTTATGTGACCTTAACGGGGACGTGCGGCACGATAGGGTATGGTTTTCAGGGTGTTTTGTCTTGAACGGGGTATCTATTTCATCACTTTCTGTCTTAAACAGGGTATCCCTACATGACCTAATGGCTTAAACAGATTGTGATTGCCAATGCATTAAAATACAGTAAGAAACTAGTGTATTCTTATTTCATTCTAGTCTTAAACAGGGTGTGATTTTGGGTTAAATGTCTTAGAAAGAGCCTGGAAATTTTGAATTCTGCCTTAAACGGGATAGGGAAATCGGAGAATTGTGTCTTAAACAGGGTCAGGGTTTGAACGCCCGGGCCGCACCTCCCAACCCAAGCATCTGTTGAGTACACCCCCCCCCCCCCCCCGGATCTAGAGTAACGTTACGCATCACGCGTACGTTTATATCCTTGTACGTTTTTCAATGTTTCGCTGTTTATATTTTTAAATGAAATTCAGGGGAAAGCATTTGTTATTCACCTTTCATTTGAAGACAGAAACCGTTTCTACATTGATTGTTTTACTATAGTAACATGAGACATCTTTAACTATCTTGGCCCGCAAGGTCATAGACTGATTTAGTTGCCAAATTTTCGGTTACACAAAACTAACCTTGAGGCACTCAGGTTAACCTAAAAAACACTCCGGTTAGCCTAAAGGGCACTCCAGTTAGCCTAAATAGCACTTAAGTTAGCTTAAATAGCTCCCCGGTTAGCTTAACGGTTAGCAGGTTGTGTTGGGGTTATTCATGCCTCGCATGCCTCGCATGCCTCGCACGTCTGGCTCGCATATTGTAAACACTCCTCACGGCCCGAAAACAAAGAACGCGACCGAGAATTTAAAGAATTTGATAACACGACAGAAAACGTAACTCGTACCAGCTCGTGTGGAGCTTTGTTTGCCTTAAATATTAAAAGAAGTTCCGTCCAAAAAAAATTCGTGCAGAGCTTCCACATCGAAAAAAATATATATGCAGACAAACTGGACTAAAAAAAAATTCATCCACTGAAAAGTTTTTACCTCCCCTCCCGTGATTTCTAATGGTCCGCCCCTAAACATTGTCTGCTGCCGACGGTAACAAGCAGGCTTCCATCCCAGACTAGATCTTTGATCTGATTATAATGCAAAATTTGCGTCTTGTCAAATGAAATGTCTCCTCGAAGTTTAAAACTACATCACTGTATAGAAAATTATAATCCCTCTTGTTTCGAGAAGCAGTAAGATGGTTTCAGAGGGCGAAAGGAGGACAGCTAAGATTTTCGGAAAGCAAAGAGCAGCTCATATGTTCGGAAGATGCGATTCAGCTAAAACAAAAATCCAAAAAGATGAAACTGTTTTAGATTGTTAGGATATCCATTGTAAGACCTTCGTCTTGTAAAGACCTTAAAAACCATCTGGGAAAACAGACAAAAGAAATTCCTGACCAAGCAAGCCATGTGCTTGCCATTCGTCTTGATTGATTGCGGTGAATAAGTTCGTTTTTGACATGCTGTCAGGTAAGTTTGACTATTTCGTGCCTTTCATCCCTCTTGCGGCCACAAATCGATTTCCTCTTTGTCTATTTTTGGGTTTATTTCGTTTCAGAATCTATTCTCTCGTCGCTTTTTACGCAATCACTATTGTCTTTGTTGTCGGCTTCAATTACACCTAGTTATTTTATTGCAAATTTTTTATGTGTTTTTTGTTCTTTTGGAGGGCTTCCTCTCCTCCCACAGTCCTTGTGTTAGGTCTTTCTTTTATTCAAAGTCTCCGCGAGGCCCCTCGGTCACAGTTGGATTCGAGGGGTTAACGAGACTTTCGGCCTCTTGAACGACGCCATTGTTCATTGACATGACGTTGGCGGTCTAACTGTGGCCAGATTGCGTCGTGACCTCCACGTTGTTTCTTCAATCTTTCCCGAGGTTATCATACTAGAGGTAGAAAGAGGCACCAATGACATTGTTAGCCTTCGTCCCGAGGTTAACAACTCAGAAATAGAGGGGTTGGTGTGCCTACTTCTGTAAACCTTTTCGGGGGAGTTATCGGTGTGTGCGAGGCGATACCTCCTGTAAAAATATAAAGCGAAATTTTTCAACGCCACTGCATCGATACTCAGCCATTACCTTGGTGGAGTAAACCAAACTGATTGCAGTGCTGACACTGTACTACGGCAAAGGGCTTGTTTATTTGGGCCAATATTTCAACTAGTACAACTAGTCTTCTTCAGGGCCAGAGTTAAAATCAGAAAAACTAATTAGAACGAAAACATAAGCGGTCAATGGTTAACTAGTGTCCATGACAGAGCGCATACAACAGTTCAAAAATAACGGTTATAAAAAGTTTAAGTGGCAAACTAGTGTACATATTTCTTTTTACATAGCGTATACAGTTATAACGGTTAACAAGTGAAATGTTGGATTCCATCCCTAACGCTTTTTGTTGGCAGCGTCGAGCTTTTAGCAAGCCCCTTTGTCCACCCGTATTTGTCTGATGTAGTCCATGTGAACCCTTGTGGCCAATATTTCTTGTACCGCAGCTATCGGGGCGCCATTTTGAAAGCTGTTCCCCTGCACACATCACCCTTATTTAAACCTCGGATTTACAGAGTAGCTTCTTTCTTATTTCAGTTCAGTTCAGTCCTTCTTGTCCTTGTAGTCTTCTCCAGGCACAAACAAACTGCTACTTCAACCACTCGCATAAACAAACCGCACCAACAACCGTTCACACAAACCTCTCCTTCTTCTCTTCTGGCGCCTTTTCTCTTCTTTGTTCCCGTCTTGTTTGACTCCGCCGCACTCAGTTTTAATTTCTATGCACACGCCTTGAAATCTTGTTCACTCGCCGCCGCCGACAAAAGGGTTTATGTCAGGGAAAACACGGCCGGCTCCTGCCAATGGCTCTTGACAGTGACTTGAACAATTTCGCCTTCGACCTTGCAATACAAACTTTTTTGCTTCTCCTTACTTCTTCTTACTTCTCTGTCCTTTTTCTCCTTCCAAGAATAACAACCAACTACACAACAACAACCTTGACCTCTATTTAAATACTGTACACAATTACGACATTACAAAGAAGATTCCAGAAAACGCTAACTACAAGATGTACAATAAATGCTGATTACACAATAAGATACAAAATATACGGTAACGGGAATAATAATAGTTAGTTAGATTACATTGAAATTTACAATATTACACACCATTTTCTAAGACAATAACTACTAATATACTAGTGACATTTTTTGACTGATAAAAATACGACGAATAAGACAACAAATAATTAACAATAAACCTAACGAATTTAGATAATGAAAAAGAAACGACTAAATTTCTACATGCAAACACGAAACATGAAAATGCAAACATGAAATGAAAACAACAAAAACATGAATAATATGAATTTTGTGACACCTCCCCCCTGAAGAAGTCTATTTTTGGGGTGGGCACACAAAAATAGAAATGGACAAAAAAAAAAATGATGGGGATGGGGTGGGGTTGTGCGAGCTCTAGCAAGTTCAAGCCCTACTGAGTGCATCCACATTAGAATTCTTCTTGCCACTTTTATGCTCAACGTCCATATCGTATTCCTGCAGTGTGACACTCCAGCGAAGCAGCTTCCTGTTTTTGTCGCGTACTTGGTTGAGCCATACTAGAGGCTGGAGCCTAAACTTTCTACCAAAAAGGTAATATCTAAAGAGTTCCACGGCCCATACTATACCTAAGCACTCCTTCTCTGTAGTTGATAGTTTTTCCTCTCTAGGCTGAAGTTTTCTACTAGCGTATGCTATGGGATGTTCTAGCCCTTCTTTATCTTGCTGACTTAAAATTGCTCCAAGACCTCTATTCGATACATCGACTTGCAAAATGAATTCTTGTTCCCAATGAGGTGGTCTCAAAACGGGTGGATTTTGCATGGCTTGTTTCAAGTCTTGGAAAGCAAATTCATGAGCATCTCTCCACTTAACCTTCGTTGGACTCTTACCCCTAGTCAAATCTGTAAGTACAGCGGCTCTACTGGAAAAGTTAGGAATAAACCTTCGGTAATACCCAACCAAACCTAAAAATGACCTGATCTGTTTCTTCGTTTCTGGTCTAGGATACTCCTTAATGGTTTGAACGAGTGCTGTTCTTGGCTCAATGCGATTCCCACCGACTCGATGCCCAACGAAGTCTACTACAGACATTGCAATTTTACATTTAGAAGGTCAAGCATTTAGTTTGTAGGCACGCAATCGTTGCAAGACCTGTCGCAATTCAGAAACATGCTGAGGAAAAGAAGTGGGCGTATCAACTTCTACATCATCAATGTATGCGTCTGCAAATTGTAGCCCTCTTAAAACAATTTCGGACATCATCCTTTGAAAGGTTGCTGGCGCTGTTTTCATGCCAAACGGCATAACCAGGAATTCGTACAAGCCCTTTGTTGTTATAAAGGCCGACTTTTCAATTGTGGACGTTTCTAAGGGGATCTGCCAGTACCCTTTTGTAAGGTCTAACGTACTTATGTATTTAGCAAAGGCAACTTTATCAATCATCCTCTCCATGGACGGAATTGGGTAGGCATCCATCTTGGTAACTCTATTGACTTCCCTGTAGTCAACACAAAACCTAATAGTTCCATCTGGCTTGGGGACAATAACGACAGGGGATGCCCACGGGCTCATCGATGGGCGAATAATACCCAAATGCAACATTTTTTCGATCTCTTTATTTACTTCCTCCTCGAGCTTTTGTGGAATCTTATAAGGGGAAGAACGGATGGGCAGTGCTTCACCAGTGTCGATCCTATGAGTAGCTACATGTGTTAAATTTGGTTTTCCTGAGAAAACATCAGAAAATTCGTTTAGCAAAACCCTAACTTCTTCTTTCTGCGACTTAGTTAACTCGTCTGAGATTAATACATTTTCCCATGTTTCCTCATTATCCAGGGGCGGTACATGATTTTCATGAGGTAATGACATCTCTGGTGATTCCGGCAACACCAAGGCGGCTATTTCATCTCTGCTCTGCCGCATCCGCAATTGCTTTCGAACTTGTTGTACGCAAAGGTATGGCTTCTGGATATCGTGTGGCATAGTCCACAATGGTAAGGATATACTCATAACCAGAGGTAGACCTAGGAAGCTCCCCCACGATATCGATGGCGATTTTCTTGAATGGCTCTGTCACGACTTCCACTGGTCTTAAGGGTACCCTATGCGACCTCAACTTTCTTGCTACCAGCTGACACTGTGGGCAAGTAGCACAGAATTTTCGAACATCAGAGGATAGACCCGGCCAAGAAAAATGTGCGGCAATACGGTCCAAGGTTTTTGCAATACCCATGTGACCAGACAAAGGGATCGTGTGAGCAATCCTTAAAACTTCGTTTCTATAAAATTCGGGGACAACAATACGATCAACATACCTAGTTCCATTATGTTCGGCTTCGTTGAATCTTCTATGCATCAAGATCCCGTCTTGGAAAAAATAGCCATCAGATTCCTCTGGTGCCTTTTCAGACGCCCCACGGCGTACCCTGTCAAGTGTTACATCCGCATTCTGGTCAGCAGCTAACTGGGACTTATTTCTGTCAAGAATGTTAACGGGAGGTTCGTTCCTTGTCGAGGCTACTTCCGTGTTACAAACTAGGCTCTCATCACTGGTTTCCTCTGGTTTCCCATCTCCAAATAGCGTCGATAAGTCACCCTGCTTCAATTCGTCTTGCCTGGGTTCTTTCTTGGAAAGAGTTTCAACTGCTAACGAATTCTCGCGATCAATTAACGCATCCGCTCTGCGCTGGGCATCCACTAAAGCTTTCTGTCCACGAGTCAAAACAAAAGCTTCATTAGTCTTAGAATCATAGCCTGAAACATTTCGTTCCCATTGCTTAAGGACGTTTTCTTTAGAGAGAGTTTGTCCAAAAGATGATCTACCAAGCAGACAATCTACGGGTAATTTATTTAGCACCCCAACCAACTCAACAGGCTTTCCCTGTCCACTTTCAATTTCAACTTTGGCTAGGGGTACAATAAGGCGCTCACCCGTTGCTGTCAAGACTGACATTTCCTCCCCAGTTAAAGAACCGTTTTTGACAAACTTCTCATGTACCAGGGTTCTTGTGCAACCCGAATCAACAATCATTTCTGCTGATTTACCTTCAATGTTTCCCTGAACATTACATGATGGAAATTCTAGTTGGTGTGATTCTAAGGGAGTCATACATAGTAAGTACCCTTGTGCCGGCTTGTTAATGCCTTTACCACAATTAAAAGACATATGATCTGGCTTCCCACATTTATAGCATGTGACTGGCGGCTTAATATTCCTCCTACTAGGAGTAAAGACGGGCTTTGTTTGCTCTCCTGAAACTTGTTCCCTTGTAGGAGGCTCCTTCTTGATTTGTGGCTGTTTTTGAACACTAACCCCCTTATTCTTATTAAAGGAAACATACCTGCCTTCCACGAGGGGACCTTTCCGGGACTGAACGTGTAAATTTGCAAGATTCCCGAGTTCTTCTGCTGTTTTAGGCTTTTGCTCCTTTAGCCACGCCCTAAGTTCTGGACCCACTGCGTCAAGAAGTCGTTCGATCATGAACTGTTCTAGTATCTTCTCTACATCATCCGTAGCCTCAGCCACTGCCATCCATCGATTTAAATATCTTCGTGTCCTGTAACCCCACTGGACAAAGTCCTCATCTGGTTTCTTCTCTGAAGTTCTAAACCTATATCTGTAATGATCCGCTGTTAACTGGTAACCCTTAATGATAATTGATTAACTCTCTTCGTAATTTTGTGCCGCGGGATCTGGGATTTCCAGGTAAATTGACTTGGCCTTCTCAGTAAGCTTGGGAACTAAGTTACCAACCCACTCGTCTTCGGGTAGTCCCTGAGCCTTGGCAGTCATTTCAAAAATTCGGAAATAGTCATCAATGTCCTCGCCCTCTCTCATCTCCCTTATTTTAATAAACTTAGGTTTTCTAACAGAGCCTTGTTGTCTTCCAGCTTCTCTAACAGCAAACTCTTCCTTCTCATTCCTAAGTTTTCTAAGTCGTTCCTCCTCTCTAACTAACCTTTCTTCCTCCTCCCGTACTTTCTGACTCTCGTATTCTCGTCTCTCTCTTTCGATCTGCCTTTCATATTCGCGCTTCTCCCTTTCAGCCTCCCTTTCTTCCATCCTAATCTGTCTTTCCAATTGTAACAGCTGTAACCGCTGGTCAAACGTTAGATTGCTTGCTTTCTCTTCGTCCACAGTTTGAACAGAGTCCGCCTTTTCTTCCGTAATAGGTTCTTTCTCAGACATTAGTTTATCGTGCGTCCTAAGCTTGCTTGCTACAGTCTTAACCCCATCTTTAGAGGTAAAAAGAACAAATCTTTTCCTTGCTTCGGCCCTAAGCTCATCTAAAGACCATGATTTGTAATCAGAGCTCTTCTCAGCCATACTAATTCTTAATATTAATGTGTTGCGTCTTTGCGTCTGAGTAATGTACGGGGAAAGAGACCAAGGGAGAAGTATCCCACTTCTGACACCAAAAATGTGACGTGGATCTCTCCCTTGTGAGGCACGATTTAAAAGGGGACTGTACAAAACCCTTCCCGCAAACCCACTAAGTAATACAAGACTAAGTAATACAACAAATTTAATAAATATAGTTTACATAAACGCTTAGTAAACACAATAAACGGTAACGTAAAAAAAAAAACTTCCTAACCTAATTAATTATCTTAAACTAAATTACTTATTTCAGTTCAGTTCAGTCCTTCCTTGTCCTTGTAGTCTTCTCCAGGCACAAACAAACTGCTACTTCAACCACTCGCATAAACAAACCGCACCAACAACCGTTCACACAAACCTCTCCTTCTTCTCTTTTGGCGCCTTTTCTCTTCTTTGTTCGATCTCACAAAGTTTCATAGCGTATAACGGAAATTCTATGAATTTAACACGCTTAACCTGAAATTCCATTTATAGTATTTAGCCCATAATTACAACAATAATTACAAAAGTTCGTTTTTGCCAAAGTTTGCCGGAAGCACATTTTTATGAAGTTCAGGCGCGCACACATCAACCCGATCCCAGCTGCCCTTGTTTTTTTTTAGTTGGAAAGAGAAGGTAAAAGTGATTATGCAGAATGTGAAGTTCTATTGCCCTATTTTTCCGCTGGTGGTCTTATCCAATATTAAGAGCGACTTTCCACAAATATCGACCAAGTGGTGGCACAAGTCAAAAAAACGATTTCGTTCATATTTTGCTCATAGGTAGTCCCTAGTAAGAAACAAACTGAGCTGTACTTAGTTTTTCCAAATACTGCTTCCTTTCGCGTAATTATGCGAAAAACGATTTTGTCTCAGTTGAGCTCAAAGTCCGCTTTCGGCGGCATGAAATTTTCCTTAACTTTCGATGGCTCGCGTATCAATCAACAGACTGTTACTAACCTTCAAATGGCATTTATTGCTCTATTAGGTCTTCTTCTTCTGTTTCACGGAAAAACATTTAAAACCTAAGTTACTTTTACGTCCGAAATAGGTTTAGAAAAGCATGCTATAAATGCAAATTTTCAGCAACCACATTTTAGCACTAAAACATTGCCAATTTTACCCATGGGCGATAACTTAGATTGCCCCATAATGACTTTCTATGGCTTCACTGTATACCTATTGATCATAATATAAAAACAAAACTCTGGGTAAATGAAAATAAATGACCCGCTAGGCTTCAGATTTATCAGCATTTTCTTGAGATTTGGCGAAGCGTAAAAAGGATGGCGTGACACACTGTCACGGGTACAAATATTTTTTCCTTTTAGAAAAAAATGAAGCGACATTTAAAAGGAAGCATTTTTCATTCACAGTAGAAAAATCTTTGGATCGAAAGTTCGGTAGGGTTACGGACAAATGTATATTTCGGGTGCGTTTCATAAATGGATATTTCAGAGTATCCGTTCGCTCTGATGCGGAGTCCAGTTCGTTATTGTGTAATTTATTGTGTTAAAACAAATAATTGGAAAATTTATTTTCATCTTTCTTTATCACTGCCATGAATAAATTAAACTAGAAATAGGTAAAACGCAGCAGATTTGAACTACATTGACCTGATTAAAAGTTTCGACTGTTATGTTAAACTGCATCGTTTGCGTGAAATATACGTTCGAAGTACTGTTTGTTTTACTCGTCCGTTGATCATGAGCGAGTTTTTTAGATCTCTGTAAATAAAGAAAGGGAAGAGAAATAGCATAAAGGGTCCATCTCCGTTTTTAAAAACATCGTCTATAGAGTTTTCCAATCTTCAAACATCTAAAAATGAGAGCTCGTGGTTATGCAAAAACTGCGTGATTTAGTTTATCAATTTTAACAATTTGCAAAAGAAAGCACGCGCACACTCAACAACAATAACCAAAAAAACAAGACAGAATTCTGAACGTTTCTAAGGGAAAAAGTAATAACAATAAAGGCCGTAACAAATTTAATGAAACCAAGATAGTAGTCAATACTCGTGTTATTAATAATGTTATTTTGTTGCGCTTTTTGATCCTAAAATAGTCTTTATGTGAATATGAACGTAATTATCTAATTAGATTTTTGAACGTCCTAATTGCATTTTAGGACCTATGCATGAATAAATTGAATTATTATTACACCAGAGAAACAGTAAGGAACTGTAAACAAAACGGCGAGCATCGAAGTTTGCTGTTGGTTTACGTCGATAGTTGGTGGGCCATGTTCGTTTCGGATTGCAGGCAGAACAAGGTCCAGAGAGATAGTACCTCTGCTGTCCTGTACAAGGAATGTTGACCAGCACAAGTCCTGTTATGGTTTTCAAGATGTAGGGAACGAGGTTCAGCTTATTCTTGCCCATTCAACCACGTTTTTAACGCCAGGAAACATCAAGACGATGACGATTTGGGCTTATCTGTTGAGAAACATTTATCACAAAAGACACTTATCGGGCCCGGTAAGTTACTCGGACTTTCGAGAAACGGGCCCCAGGGCTTATAAGAGGCAGTTTACGGTATTCCTGGATAAATAGGAGAGAAGGTAGACACAGCGGGCGTTTTCCATTTACCAAAAGATTTCGGAAAATTCCGAGAATTTCGGTGGGAAATGTTTATCGGTGAAGAACGTGTTTTTCATTTAACACGTGTTCCATCCATTTCCTTCTCCGTCCGATGTATTCCGCACCAAAAATTGTAGAGTCGGTCTTTGGAAGAAGAGAGTCTCGTGAATTCAAAAAATGATGATGACGTTCCTATCCTGGCGACGATTGCAACCTATATGAGACGCGATCTTCACCAAAATCAAGGTTTTTATGAAAATATTTTGCCGCGATATAGATAAGCTTATACGATTGATGAATTTAAAAGCCACTCCAGGATGATTTGAGGGACCATTGAAGCTCAGTGTAGAGAAGTACAAGCCACAGGAAGAGCTAGCTCCTCATGATCAACGACATGCAGTTGAAACAGCTGCTTCGAAAGGGTGAATGACAAAAGACCTTGTTTAATTACAGATGCAAAATTTTAGGCTTCAAGGCGGGAAATAATCGGAACACTCAAAGAACCCAAGGGTGAGATGTAATGTTTTCTTCGATAAATACCACTTACCACTGACATAAATAGCACAGTTGTGATTAATTAACGTTTTGAAAATCTGGAGCGAGGCCATGACACACCGAGCATTCGTATAAAGTACTACTCGAGGATAGAAAAGTCACCGAGGGAGTAGAAGAGAAGCCGCCATATTTCCTTACCGAAGATATGGTCGTGAACGGCCTGGAACTGGTCAAACCTTGTGAAACTCATAAATGGAACACGCAGTTCCATCGGAAAAGTTTCCAACGGGAAAACGGGACTACCTTTTCACAAGTTCCATTCTTTCTGGAAAATTTTTCAGTTGAACGAACCAAAAAAAGCATGTTCCGGAATTTCCGGAGTATCTTGGTAAATGGAAAACGCCAAGAAATATCAAATGTATAGGAGCCGTAGCATGTACTTATTGCTGCTTCGTGACTTAAAATTGTTGACACAATGTTCTGTTTTAGTTTTTTTTCGTTTCTCTCCAGAAAGAAGTCGTTTCCTCTTTATCAGGTGTGGGGAACAATTAGCATACCGACCAAATTTCACGGCATTTAAAATGCTTTGTTGAACTTCGAATATAATTTGCTCGTTTCTGGGTATTTATTTTGTATGCAAAAGTATGGAAGCAAACGGACATTAGTTACGAAAACTAGTCACTTAAAATCGTCTTTATCCCCAATTTCAAATCATCATGGGAGAAGAAGACATTGAAACATACAAATCTTTATGGAGACACTTCCGGTTCATGGTTGTCACGCAACCGTGTAGCTTGCAAGTTGTTTATTAGAAAAATATAGAAATGTTTATTAATTCGTAAACTGGATTGTTTTGTCAAAGTTCTCTTGATTCAGAGGGTAAGAGAACAGAAATAACCCCAGTGCGGGTTAATGAAGAATTCAATGCTAAATTCTTGTTAAAACGTGCATGAAATGATCATGAAATACTAAAAAAGGAACTCGTCGTCGACACATCGAGCGCGAATAGTTGAAGAAAATGCCTAAATCTTATGTTGGATTGTTCATTAAGGTATCAGCTTAGTTTCCTTAGCTTAAATTCTCGAAATGATGCACGTTTTTGAATCTCTTTTGGCTTTCGTAGTTCGCGGTCACCCGCCACGTCACGCCATTGTTTACAATGAGAATGCCAGGGTAGGTGATAAATTCGAAGCCCTGCGAGTCACTTAAAATAATTTACCCAAACCTTTGTTTTGATATTATGATTGATAAGTACACAGTGAAGCCATAGAAAGTCATTTTATGATAATCTAAGTTATCGCCCATGGGTAAAATTACCAGTATTTAAGTTCGAAAATTTGGTTGGTAAAAATTTGCATTTATAGCATGTTGTTCTAGATCAGTTTCGGGCATAAAAGTAAGCTAAGTTTTGAATGTTTTTCCGTGAAACAGAAGAAGAAGACCTGGAAAAACAAAATATGTTATTTCAAGATCCGTGACAGACTGTGGATTGATACGCGGCCGGCCAAAGTTAAGGAAAATTCCGTTCGGCGGGAAGCGGATTTTGGCTCAACTGAACTGAAAATCGTTTTTCCCATGTTTACACGTAAAGAAGCCGTATTTGGAAAAACTAACTACAACCCGTTTTATTTCTTACTAGGGCCTACCTATGAACAAAATATGAGCGAAATCGATTTTTTGACTTGTGCCACCAAAAATTGATTTCGGTCGATATTTGTGGGAAGCCGCTCTTAAACTTATCGTTTGCACAACTAAAGAATTTCTACTCAAATTTTCGAGGACTGCATTTTTCCGCTGGTGATGTTGAGCAAGGTCAGACTTGTGGTGAACGCTCCACAAATTCATAGAAATTATGGCTTTATATACCTTGAAAGGCGAATAATTCGTCTGAGATGCATTTATGCGTCAAGATAAAAAGTGAAAAATAGCGCCCGACGCATCATTCGACTGAACCGCAGTATTGGTCAAGATAAAATCGGGACGGATAAAGCAGAGGCACTTGGCCGGAACTTTGCAGCTGTGTTTTGACAAGACGAGGTTGTTTTCCGGAGTTAGCACTAAGCCTAGTACATGTAAGATGGCTCAAGAGACTATAATCTCGTTTTCGAATATCATTTGTCCGTAGCTCCGTCTTCTTGTACGGCTTTGCGATTCAAAAACATATCTGCAAATGCTGGTTTTCGAACTTTCTTCTTTCATTTGTGAATGAAGCGGCAGACGCTAGCCATTTTGTTTCAGTTCAAACAGATTTCCCGCCAATCATCTTACCATTCAATCTCTTTCATCATTTTAATCGTCTGCTGGCGTTTTATGCGTCTCCGTATTTATCTTTAACGGATGCACTATGCGTCTTCCAAGATCGTCACGCTATCTTTCCTCCCCAAGATTGCGTGACAAGCCAAAAGAGCGTCTGCGAGGGAGGCTACTTCCAAAACAAATAAAGCCAACGTGTGTTGCGCACTAAAACTATAAGATTTCGTATCATTCAATGTTCTCAGGTTCAGGTTTTTGAACACTAAATTATACATCAGTTCAGATCCCATGAATTGATAGTCCACAAGCCAACGTTAGAAAACTAAATTTCTCATCTGCTTTTGTTCGCCAAGACTCAGTTCATCCAATCGGATTCGCCTTGTACACGACACAAATTTCATAGAATGTGTTGTTACACACCTTAACTGCAGTGAACGATCAGAACTATACAACAGATAGTCTAATGGTTCAGTCGACTTATTTCGACAAAGGATCAAAGTTGAAAATGAAATTACCGAGTAATAACTCAATATGAGAACCGTAAAAGGATACACCATCCAAATTAAAAAGGCATAAAATCTAAATTTTATTTAATCCAAAAACAACATTATCGCATGAGAAAAAAAAATCAGTAAAAATACACAAACAATTAAAAACGAAAAAAAAAAAACCAAACAAACTGTAACGGCGATTCAAGTCACGAGAATGGTAATAAGTATTGATGCAAACTTGCATACTACAGAGACTGTAAATGATACATATACAACAATAAGGTCTTTATACTTCAATGAGAGGGTAATAAGTCCGATATTTTAACTGTAGTAACAATTCCGATATGCCAGAAACAAGAACAACGTGATAACACCTTCAGAATTTGGGTCATTCGTAGGAGCCACTGTTTTCAGAGCCATTTTCTCTCGTAGTTTGATCTTCAGCTGTTTGTTCCCATGGGGGAGGGGCTTGCCCGCCACACCTTTTTAAGGCAAATTTATAAACTAAGAAACCACTTAGTCCACAAGTTTGCCAGTATTTCACCACTGAGTAAAGTCCTGAAAAAACAAAACCATACACATCTAGTTATCTGAAAAGAGACTTGCACTTACGCCTAAAGAGTATGCACTCTCACTAACAAAAAAAAGGGAAAAAGAGAAAAAGAAAAAAGTGATACAATCGATCAACGATGAGCTCAAGGCTGGAGTATAAATTGTTGTTTTCATCAGGGCACCTCAACAACAATCCTCAATTCCAACTGCTTGAGGCCTGATCCAGATGCCGCTCCACTCATGTGCGGAGCCTAATTGATGAATTAAGTACGGCAAAAGAGGGGCGTCTGAATCAGTTTGGTACGGCAGTTTTAAACACCGTTTAGTTCGACAGGGCCTGCCGCAATATGCGACACTGGAACGGCAGCTGATTCAGATGCTGCTACTCTCATGTGCCGAACTTAATGTATAAATTACCGATTGTTTGTCGGCGCTTATAATTGGCACAAAGCCCCATAACGTGACAAGTCACGCATGAAGTTTTACCCGTCGAATGAAGTCACTATCGCTTAGTCTAACCTGAGTATCAGGTCTCCCTAAGGGGAGCCTGATACTCACCCAGTGCCGAAAAGCCTGATACAAAGGTTACGCTTGGTCCGGCGAGCCAGTCTCATCTTTGGTTTTTCAGTTCGCAAGTTTTTGTGCTTCATTTCGATCCTCTTTTCATCCTGACACAGTATTTAGAATTTAAAGTGCCTATAAAGTGAAAAATAATTTGTTCCTATTTGAAAAGCCTTTCAAAGAGAACAAGAATGACGTTTTCTTTTTTTTTTTTTTTACCAAATTCAAATATTCAGTCATAAATCACAAAATGAAAAATATCTCGAGAAACATTGGAGTGATGCTGCTCAAACTTGGCAACAATAATGTAAGCCAGGTAAGAAACGGAGAAAATCAAAAGTGAAAAAAAAAAAAATTTTCTACGCACACTGCACGCGCTGCGGTTCAGTAACCTAAGGATAATTATGCTTATGGATAACAAAGTAATCACTAACACAAGACAACATAATGTGTTTTAGGTTTGGGGATCATTTCCGATGTTAGATAGATCTTTGTATGGAAGGAAACATGTGCAAACACCGTTTACAGCGAAGTTAAATGTTGCTTTTTATGACATATAATACGGCATAATTATGCTTATGGGTAAAAAAAAAAAATGAGTAATCAGTAAAACACAAGAAAACTCTAATATTAAAAAATAAACGAGGCCAATTCTGAGAGCAAGTGCATTACGATAGTGATTGAAATGCCAACAAAACTTTTCCATTACCATCATATCTGTATCCTTCTTCTGGAGCATAAGGGCTTTTTGACTTGTATCCTCTGATGACTCGAACAGGTTTATTATTTTCAATGTTTCGACTTAAAGCCAAATTCCCTGTTACACAAAAACATACATGAGGTTAAAGATGAAACAACAAATTAAAACAAGAAAATGTTAAGGCATTTTAAAATAATTGTTGAAAATTGATCATTGGAAAGCTAATTAATGAAAAGGTAGTAGTTGATGACATAAACCAAACTGACTCAGTTTATTTAAACGTAAAGTGACGTCTGGCACGGGTATTTCTACTACAAGAGATCCGACAACGAAATAGAACACTTTGTTTGTGCGTTGTGTGGTGAAATAAGTTTATTAATATAGATTAATAATTAACCAAAAACCGAACTGTAATAAATTAGATCGATGATCATTGATTAATAACAATTTCATTGACTCGTATCGAATTCCCATCGAATGCCATTATCATCGAAAGTCAAAAGCAAGTTTCTTGTTTTGCGGTCCTTTGACTGCATTGTACTCCTACGGGAGTTATCAATCATGACTATGTATTTTAAAGTTTGTATTCATTTATTAAAACACCTTAAACTTTCTGAATACGATTTTCCCGCAGTGTTCCGTTGCCATCAACGTACCATTAACATGAATAGGAGATCGCATAAAATAGACACCATAAAATGCACTTTATGCATTTGATTTTGATTAACACTAATCAAACATCCATTTTCATCAAGTATTGATTTGACTGATAATTAAGCCAGGTATTCGGGTATCTTACATGAAGTAATTATTATACCTCTGGTAAGAGTTTGATCTTTTGATTGAGGAGCTGTACGTAGATTCTATGAAGAGTATAAAACAGCAATACATCACAATATACCCTAATCAGATAATACATTACAATAAAATTAATGCAATTGAAGTGTGTACAATTCCTGTTATTAAGATGACATTTACACGTGCCTGCTTCTTTGCATTCTATGCAAAATTTTAACTATACTGGGACACTAAAATACCAAGACCTTATCAAATATGGAACTTGTTTGTCAATTTTCATTTTTCAATCACACGTTTGTTCAATGGATACGAATCACTTCAGAGCATACCCGATCTCATTACATTTAAACGTCAATCTACTTATAATTTCCGTTCAAATTCTGGGTTCAATGTTTTCCGCCAGCGGTTCAAACTCGAAAGACATTTGAGTGACTGACGTTTTACAGCGACAGCCCAGCACTATGGAACAAGCTGCCTGGGTTTATCAAAACTGAGGACAATTTAACCGTTTTATAAAATCTTCTGTAAAAATGCTTTGTTCCGTTTTGCCTGTCAGCTTTGACTTTTAATATTTATTTGCGGTCCCTTCTAAATTTCTTAATTTAAGCAAAGATATTAAACATAGTTTTAGCTTTTCCTTTTAAATTTTCTCTTTTTTACCCTTTTCAAATTTGTTAGGTGCATTTGATAACATTTCTATGGAATTTGCACGGTAGGAGTAATTATTTCATTAATTTATTATTACTTCTTTATCGCTATCATTTTGGCATAAAAAGTGGTTGGATTTTTCTCAACTGTTAACTTTCAATATGAACTTATGCGAAGTTTGGTTTCACAGTTGCCCCCTATCTAGCCTGCAATGCAGGCGTATTTTTGGAGCGGGAGCGCTGAATAATCCTTCGTTGTTGTCATCTTGGGCGAGGAAGCGCGAGAGGGCTGGAGCGAGTCAAAAGTGACCGTAAGGGAGAGGACGACTAGCTGAGAAATACGCTCTCATTTCCTGCCCCTCCCCCTCAGCCTCCTTCAAATACGCGAACTAAATTTATTATTCAGCACTCGCCCATGAAAAACGCCTGCACTGCAGGCTACCTCCTATCTCGATCAGAGTTAATACCTTGAAAAACGTTCCTGTTTCAATTCGATCTTATTTGATGCGTTGATCCTACCGGAAATTCTGGGTGGTTAAGGGTAGTAGTAGTGAGAATGTAGTGTGACAGAGGTGTCTGGCTCTTGACAAAGAAACAGTGGCTCTTGAAAATCTCCCCCAACATGCCAGGTACAACAGCAGGCCTACATGCCAAATCTCTGTGGTTGGGGTTCGTCTTACATGCCTTATTGCGAAGACAGGTGGGAATGGAGGCCGAATCCACTTTGACGTTCTTAATGATTTAATGAAGTGATGGGGTTTAAAGCATGGTAAATTCTACAGAATGAAGAAAGCCAAATTACCTCAAAGTATAGAGTTATGGAATTGTCAGTTAACTGATCCTTGCAAACTACTGACGAGTTTGGTGTCTCTGGAGCTCAAAATTTTTCTTGGAGGTTTTTGTCAGCTCTCACTAAGTTTTACCGGATCTCTGTTCTGGCTTGTTATTTTAGGAAGGAATGCTTACCTTTTAGGGCTGAGTGGGAAACAAAACCTGAGTGGTTGAGCAAAGAGTAGCATAATGGAGGAGTGTCAGAGCGTGTTAAATTATCTCAGTAAAAGTGCTTCCAAACAATTTAAAACGCCGCTACCCAGTTTTCGAAACTAGCCACCTTATGAATTTTTTTGGCTTTGCTATTTGAACTGATCATTTATCTATTTATTAAGATATGAACTTTTTTTCCAGTGAGATACAAAATTATCAATATGAAATACAACTTGGGATGTTTTTGTGGTTTCTATACATGTGACAATTAACTTCAGGAGACTTCTGCTTTCTATCAAGTAAGAATTTGAAAGGATCAATGAATTCATAAGAGTAAACTGTACCCCAATAGGTTAGATTAGACCTCTTTATAATGAGTCACACATTTGTACCTTTCTTCGAATAGAAAATGTATTAATGCAATCATAATAACACAGTACCTTGGGATTAGCCTTTGTCCCCTTTAAGTCTCTTCCACCTGCACAGAATTATATATAAAAAAGAAGAACCATGCTACTTAGCTTGTACACTTTAAACCAATCTGCCCATTTTCGAAAACGCAAACCACCAAGGAACATTTTTTGGTTTAGCATCGGACAGGAGGTTGGCACAATTAAAAAAAGTTAGGCTCATTTTGGCTCCAGTAACTACGTCTAAAATATCAATGAATACAACAGCCTGTGCGGTGTACAAGGCAGTGGCAGTATAACACCACTGATCAGATTCATCAGGGTGAGGTGCCCAGTAAAACACCTTCCTGTTAGTGGATACCATACCAATAGAACCAAGCATTGCCAGTTTTTGGTTACTTGAGGTCTCATCTAGTCTTTGCCTAACCAAAAGATTTATTTCTATTCCTGTCTTGTCGTGACTAACATTTGACTTTGAATTAGCTGAACAAACAGCTAGGCTTGTCACTTAAATATTTCAAAGCAACAATCAATCAAGCAGCAAATTTGGTTAGAAGGAAATATCTTTCACCACATAAATTTGTTTCACTCACTGGAAACAAGAAATTTCTTTGAAAAGATATAGACAAAGAGGAAAACAGTTGTTTGAATAAATGAACATGTGACTAAATGACTGTGTGACTTTAGTTATCCATGAAAACTACAAGACATATCAGTACATGTATTTCTCGTATATTACTCAAGTGAAATACATGACACTTTTGCCCTCGTATTTACTACCCAGATTTCCAAAGAAAATGTTCAGAAGATTTCAAAACATTGCCAAAGTTTCCCAAAGTTGTTTTGAAAAGTTTTCACGAGTGACTGAAGATGTTGGGATGATTTCTGATTGTTGCAAAAGATGTTCTCAGATTTCTGAAGACTGCAAAGATTAGCCAAAGAGTGAAGGAAACTTTAACTAGGCGCTATCACAATAGTTCACAGGATTTGTTGCAGGCATGAGACATATAGTGTGAATTGGTAGGTTTATTAACATTTTTACCCGGCACTGTAAGGTGAAAAGAGCCTAATGGCCAAATGCACGGCACTGAACTTAGTGCTTAGACAGGAACTCATGTAAACCTTAGTGAAGCCCAGACTGGTTGATGCATTGATCATTACAAGCACTAAAACCTTCCACTCGCCTGTAAATCACAGTGTGTAAAGTGTAGGGTTCCTGTTACCTTCTCCAGTATATGTGAAACACACTCCATAATCCAGGTCATCTTCATACCCTCCAGACAGTGCAAGTGAGTAACATCCTTCAATTTCATTGCCATGTATTCCAGCCACTGTTGGCCTGTAGTAAAAGTTTGGTTATTACAAGAGCTTTGGTTACATTAAAAAATATATACAATTCAATTTCAGAATTACAATGATGAGGAAGTAGTCCATGCATGTGGTGATAGTTATATAATATCCAGGGCCGTACCTAGGATTTTTTGTCTGTGGGGGCAGACTCCGCACACCCCTCATGGGGGTCTCCCGTATACAGACAGGGTTTCTAGTTGGACGTTTTGTTTTCACCCCTACACAGAAAGTTGCCTCCACGACCTTAAAGAAAACACACACACACACACTGATGCTTTTTATCTTAAATTGTCATGACTTTTTATGGCATAACCACCTTGTTTAGTTTGAACGCAGCCTCTCATTTAATGGTAAATTTAAAACACAGTTGATGCACTGCTGTAAACAAAGGGAGAATATCACTGAACTTCCACAATTCAAACGCACTGACTATAACAGTGAAGCGAAGCATTATTTGCAAAAACACTGTTGTGATTTAAAATACAATTCAAGCCTTTTGTTACTGTGACACGTTGTATAGCTCTATAACATGCTACAACGATTACTAGAAAACCAAAAAACCAAATAGTCTTGCCAAGAAACACAACTCCTTGTAACAAAAACTAATAGCCGGGCCCGGTATTACAACGACTACAGAATGAAGCTCATTGCACGATATGAGCAATGATTAACTTCCAGTCCTAACATTGCACAAATCTCAACAAGAAAGGCAGTTAAAACTATCACGCACTTAAACAAGCCAAACCAAACCCAGCTGAAATGCCCTATGTGGCATAAAAACACCGTCGTTGAACACACAGAATACCATGAGAGGTCATATTAAAAATGAAGAGAATTCAAAACAGGAAAATCAAAAATCATTAAGCATTAATGACCTGTGATGTTGAACATACATGTACGATGGTTTAATCCAAGGATCTACAATTCCAACAAACCCGCAAAAAATACTTGGGAGTAGTGCAGGCTTTAAAAACCAATTTGGCTCTGAAAAAACATACTCGTGTAACTAAGCCGCGAGATTAAAAGGGCTAAAACACGTGCCAGGGAGTGGCCAGGCTTGTCAGTCTTTATTTTCGTACCAAAGTCTAAACCAAAGGCAGCAAGAGAGGATCCTCTCTCGCAGGCAGCCCAATATAGCTACAAGAAATAGCTCAGCAAACTCCAACACTGTGTTAGAAAAAAAATTGAGGCGGGGACAGCTGCCCCCTCTGCCCCTTCCCACCTCCCCCCCCCCCCCCCCCCCTTGTTGGAAAAGGAAGTGTTCATCCCAGCCTCATACAAAACAGCAACATTATTACAGCTTCTCTTGAGCTCTACCTGCCATGGCTCATTATTTACTGTGTCAGAATTGAAGCAAAGGGGGGCTGCGAGCATATGCATATACCAGTAGGTGTATTCTGATGTTCAGCCAAGTGTTGCAAGTAAAGATATATGACTGACTACAAATAAGGTGCTCATCAACAGTGATTTTTTTCAATCTGTTCTTTGACGTGTTGACATACATACATACATACATACATACATACATACATACTTTATTGTTACCTCCCCAATGGGGCTTTTCAGGAACAATAATTATTATTTAAATACTTAAGTTACTAATAACTACACAATTAAAATTAATCAAATTTAAGAAAACAATGACAACATTATCTAAACTTTATAATCGAAAAAAAAATACTAAAAATATATGAAGTTCAGGAAGTATTTACAAAATTGTCTAAAAGCTTATTCTTTAAGGTACGTTTAAAAACTTGAACCGAACGGCTTGATTTTAAAAGGGAGTCTAAATTGTTCCAAAGTCCAACAGTTCTGTAATAAAATGTTCTTTGACCTGAGGCTGTTTTAAAAAGAGGTACATTAAGCTTTTGGCCACTCCTAGTTGTTCGCTTGGTAACTTGCTCGCGGGTAATGAATTGTGACGTCAGATCTTTGGGGGCGTGTCCAGAAATGCATTTAAAAGCCATGGTAGCTTGGCGGTAGTATAGTTCGTCCTTAACGGGTAACCAAGACAAATTCTTTAACTGGGAAGTTACATGATCGTACTTTCTCACGCCACTAACTACATCATGTACATTTGAAGTGCTGGCTTGTGTAACTGTTATAACCTGCATTACACTCATCCCATTTAAATCTGTAACCATGTCATTACTGATGCAGAGCAATTCCTGAAAAGTTGGTAATGTTTTTCCAGTGGAGATCAGACAAAATTTTCTGATGAAATTGAGATTGTGTTTGGTCCAAAATACTGTGTAGATGTACATTTAGAAAAGAGATCATGATGAAAAACACGATCCACACCTCCTTTGTCCTCAGTCTGAATGTGAGATAACTTTTAATAAACGATCTGGAGAGGTCTTTTGACTTTGTTCTGATGATGTTGGACATCTGACTGGACTGTGAAAAGCAACACTAACTCTGCTAAGTACATTCATTTGACATTCTTGAAGAGAATTTCTGGTCAGTACTTGTCTGGCATTTTGAAGATAAGTCTGGTACTAGAAATGAGGCAAAATCCAATAAAAAATAAACATATCAGGTAGCTAACCTGTGTACACCATCAATACAGCAAGCAAGCCTTGTACTCCATGTTGTTCCTACCTCACAACCTGTAATGAACCAGGTGAAAACACATCAGTGTTGACGATGTAATTTATTTCTTAATGGATTGACACGTACATTATGGCAAATAGAACAGCATAAGCGATACATAACACCACAGTGTTGCTCATATTCATGAACATGTCCGAAACATGAATATGCTTAGTCCTGCTTCTTTTTCGTGTTGTAACTTCAAAAATACAATAGCTTGGAATTCACAGTAGTTATCAAGACTGAATAGGAAGTGTTTATTTACTTAATAACTCGAGCTTCAAATTCACTGTAGAATTCCTAGTTAGTGATTTTGTAAGGAAGAGAAATTGTATTTCTTGTATTTTTTATACCGGTAATCTGGTATGCAAAATGGGAAGGACTGAACAGTAAGCTGAACAGATGTTATCATGTAATGTTACTTGCAAGAGGGAATGCAAGGAGTTTTCCACGATGTTGTATGTTTTGCATGTTTAGTATTGGGAACCTGAATAAAATGAAAAGAAATACAGTTGGAAATGCAAAGAACACACTTGGTTGTTGTGTTTTGCACATGTAGCCTTTTTCTCTAGTCCTTACAAACAAATTTGGAATAAATTTTAAATACCATGCACATCAGTGCTCTTTGGATATGACTACAATCAGGAGTCCAACATATTTGCTGCCATTTCCTTCTAATCCCCCCTACCCCCGCCCCACCCCCAATTAGCCAAGCAACCAGTGGGAAGTCAGTCACCTCCTTTTTCCATGCGTTTGGTGCACCAGCCTAGTCTATTAGAGATTTTATTTGTATGTGAAGGACCCTGCGTCAAGTTAGAAAGCCACTTTGCATTGTATGGCCAGCATTGGAGCTCTGTTTTGTAAAATGCTTTTGTTTGCACAGTACTATCAAAATGACAAACTCAGTATACCATAATGGCTGATGAGAATGACTGTGTAGTGTTCGGATGAGGTTAACAACTGAATGACATTACCTGGAATTGGTCCAAATACATTTTCACGATTTCTTGGTGCCCTCAGTGGCCTCTTGTAGTCTATGTCATCCTCATCATCTGTGTTTCCTTGCTGTTCCAGGCATTCAACTGGCACCTGAGTCAATGGATAAAAAAAAAAAAACATGGCAACAAATTATAATAAAATTTAGAAAGTAGTACATTTTTTGTACACCTCCCCCACCCTCACAATAATGATGGGGTCAGTCAAAATCTTATACTAATGTTAATCTAGGAAACAATCTGACCTAAAGGCCAGATTTGCTGAATTATGCATATTTGCTGAATATAGTTCAAGTAATACTATATGCCGCATTCGACAAAGGAAAGAATAGTTGAAAGTATTTGAGATGTTTGAGATGCTTTTCTTAACTTGAAAATAACCCATATAACCGAGCAAAGCTTGACTTCAAAGTTTGTTGGGTACTTTGCAACACGACCAATTTTCTAACAAACTTAGGTGTATGATAATGATAAAGATAGTTTATACTACCAGTTGCATCTGAGCACAACAATGACTTAGGCTGTAAACAACTTATTTGAGCACTGGTGAGATTTTTGTTGACAAACCATAACATTTTTGACATACCCAATTAAGCCAAGTTTTTAGATGCCACTGACAGTAAATTTATCTGTAGCATTTAAGGTGGCTCTATACCATTTATGCAGTTAAATGCAATTTACCTAAGTTAACAACAAAGAAAAGCTGGCATTCATTGGGTGGTTAGCGGCTCTTGGTAGGTAGCGCATGCGCAGAGCACTGCTTTGTAGTGGCGTTTAAGCGTGGCGGTTCGTAGCGTTTTTGTGGAGTATTTTTGTTGGATTGTCTCGGTTTTCTGCCCCTCCCTCGCTCTCCCCTTGATTCCCCTTTTTCCACTGCTTATGCATTGTGACGGGTGTCCGGATGACTAGGCGTGGGAGCTCATGGCTGGGTTGCGGGGATTGACAGCCACGGGAGCGTATTACTGTCTAGGGGCCGACTGGTTGCAGTGGAGGCCCCTGGGACTTCCCGGGCACCCTTCTTCCACTCAGCTTAATGCAGTTGTTAACTTCAGTTTACACAGGTCGTGACAGGTAATGATGTTGATGTTCTGGTTCTTTCATCCCTGTGAAAAATCTGTGTTCAAACATAGTTTCGAGTACCTAAGTCCTTATGCTTTGTTAAAAACACCATTACAACTGGTAAACCCCATTTCCATGACAACCAGCGGATAATACATCTGTTCATTCCTTCACTCCTAACTAGTTTCAAAGCGGGTTTGTCCAAAATTCGCACGGTAAAATTTTGCTATCTTTTGTGTAAAGAAGAGAGAAACTCCAAAGTATCTTCTCGTAAAGTCAAGATTTTTTGGAGTACAAATACCAGCTAAATCCTAACATTGAGCCAATTTTCAGAAAAATTCACCGTAGGAAACTCGTTAAAATAACCTTACTTTTCTAGCCTTTGAACAGGCTACGGTAGGGGATAGGACGAAAGAAAACACCCCAACCGAAGCGAGCTGGGGGGAAACTGTGCTGAGAGGGGAGCTGGCCGAAGGGGGACTGGGGGGAGGAAGGGATGGCCCCTTGGCCAGCTTCACTTGGCTCGCTACGCTCGCGGCTTTTTCCTTTGCCATTTCCTTCGCCCTATCCTGCTACGAGAGCCAGTGTTCACAGGCTATACTTTTCAGGCTAAAACTGCCCTTGTTTCGCGCGCCAGCATAATGAAAATTCATTTTTCAGTTAGAAATTTGCGCGCACTCATGCCAGTTTAGTACCCAGTCATCGCGTACCAATCAACTGTATGGAGTCACCTTAAGGAGGCTTGAAAGGGGTTTAACTGCATGCATGTAGTCTACTAATGCCATTGACTTTTTTAACACCTTCAATTAGTAATTCGTGTATGTAGAAAAGATGCTTTATAAATGGATTATTATTATTATTATTATTATTATTATTAATTAATTAATTATTATAACACCGCCTGCCTAGATTAGCTCGCTATTTGCAGGCGGTGTTCATTGCAAGTAACTTTTTGGAAAACTTAATTAACTTGAACTTGAACTTAAACTTGAACTAGGATGCATGTGTCAAGTGAATGAAATTCAAGTGTGCACACAACACACTGGAGTGAAAAATTACAGTGTAAAATCATGTAAACCAGAAAAAAGACCAGGCCTTGGTTGTTTAAATAGCAGACTCCAGCCAGGACATTTTATCTAGTGGATAGATACAGCATTTCCATTTTGAACAACTGGGGGCTGCGGGAAACATTTTGCTTTTATTTCAAAATTTTGTGCAGTGACCTACCTTTATTTTTTGCATGCACTCAACATTCAGTACATGGTGTACATGGAGCTAAAGTCATGGTAACCACTACAGTATAACATCAAAAATATCGAGGATACCCACCATATAATTATATAGTAATAAATATATAATTATTACTGTATTAAGATGGTGATTCTGAGTGGAAATATTTAATAAAAGGAGTTACCGCAGAGAGGGACTGGGGGGTGATTACTAGAGGTGGATATCAATCCTCAAGACTGGGACAAATGAGATGGAGACTACATGTACAAGCAAATGAGTTAAGCATTGTAAGTTAAGTTCATTTTAAAAACTTAATAAAAATAATTTTCTTGCTCCCATTTGTTAGTAAAGGATAGTAAGTTAGTTGTGTTTCGAGTATTAAATTTCATTTGCACAGAAGTTAAGCCTGCTTGTTCTTTCCATATTGTTTGTTTCAGACCACTTCCATAATAACAAATAGAAACCCTTTTGAGCCTCCTGTATCTGCAAGGTTTGATATGGTAGCTGGGTGTAACAGATTATTAAAGCCATACAACCTGCCCACTGAGTCGTGATGATCTCCGCAGTTGATACTTTCCAAGAGCCTGATTCTCCTCAGCAGGTACATCACTAGTTGTTCTTTGAATGTTTGAATCTTGTCTCTTTCTCTTCACGCCATTCCTCGGTGCTGGCTTCTTTTCCACATTTACCGTTTTACTTTTTGGGAGGGATACCTAAGAATATTGATTAAATAAATTCAATTTTTTTTTAATTTCTTGGACAATGCATGAAAATAGCTCGAATGAAAATGAGTAAACCTGGGGTTAATGCAGTTATGCAGAATGGGCAAGATGGCGGCCTTTTCCCACTAACTGGAACTTGTTGAAAACTTTTTCACTTACAAAGTAGCTTTATTTTGTTTAATTGTATAATTTTTTAAATTTGTTTCTTCTTACATGTAGCTTAATTGTCCCATTTCTTTTTCTTTATTTTTTTATTGACATATTGTAGCTCACTTGCATAATTTGCAAATCTAGCATCTTCCCATTTGCAGCAAAATAAAACTACCATTAAAACTGTATTGGTACATGTTAAGCCAGGAGAAGCCTGGACCTCATAATCCCCCAGCTTCCCTCTCAAATCAACCTGGTAAATGTAACATAAGATTATGTGTGTATGAAGAAAGTGTGATGAACCAAGTTTCTTCTTCTTAAGATAAGTTCTCAGATAAGTCTTAAACACTAGTGCTTGATTCCTAGGACACTCCAGGGAGAATGATCACTGACCACTGGAATTGACTTCTGCATTACTGCTACTTTGCTTGGTTATGTGTGGTTCGATTCTAGCTGTTACCTTCAATTTTATCCCCATGTCGTTCTGACATTGAAATGATTGGCAAGCCGGCAAACTGGAATGATCTGGATTGGTTTTAAAAATGCAGGAAAATGTGCATGCCTTACATTTGGTTAATCAAAACGTATAAAAGCAAAGCCAGTGGAGTGTATTAAAGCTAAAAATACCTACTTTTAAGCGTTCTTATATGCCCCCCCCCCCCCCCCCCTTCCCTAGACCACTTGGAGAAATCGAGAAGCCCGATTTTCTCGGGGGTGGGGAATGGTGAAAGCTAGAATTTGTTTACCATTACATTACCTTACACACATTACATTATTTTTACAACCTTCTGAATTTAGTCAGAACTACGGGCAAATTTGAGCTCTCTGCACCCTGTCACAAACATGACAGCACTCACCTTAAACTTGTCAAGTCCTAACGTTGCCAGTACCTTCTTGTTTTCCTGAATATTCTTTAAAATTTGCAATTCGTACTTAGAGGGCTGGTCCATATTCTGCGAACAATATATGTTTACAAGAGTTCAACACGCCCTGACAAAAACCGTCCAGCGTTGCCTTGGACTTGGAAAGAAGCATGGACTAAAGTGGGCGTGGAAATCTGGGAACGAGTTATAATATAGTGGGCAAAGGCAGACATGTGGTCAGCGAATGCATCATTGACACATGCTCACCCGAAAATTCATTTCGTCATCGTCGAGTTGGCTGCCATATTGTTTGGGTTTTAGTGAAAATCGCCGTTGGATTTTGCGAGCTTTATAACCTCTGAAGTCCATGATCAGAAATGTCGAAGGCAGAACAAGTCCTAAAGCTTGAACCATCTTCAGAATTGCGATTTCGGGGTATTTTTTTCGATCTGTTTGTTGTTATACCTGAATCAGGTTTATCGGTTTTGTGTGTCAGACGTGTTAAGTTCAAGCTTCATGTAAGGTAGTTTAACTAGAGAATTCACCTGGTTTATCGTAGGATCTTTTACAAAAGTCGTTACAGCGACTCTTAAACTCACGAACCCCACAGACAAGAAAGTATGCTTCAAGGTAAAAACTACGGCTCCGAAAAGATACTGTGTTCGTCCGAACAGTGGATTTGTGGAACCTCAAGGAGTAGTGGAAGTGGCCGGTAAGTTTAGAATGAAAGCTTCTTTTACAACATTATAAGTCGATGTAATCTTCCCTGCTTCATGTGTTCAATCGATAAAATCGGTAACTTGCCATAAGAATTGATTGATTAATGAATTCTATCAGAGATCCAGAAATATAAGTAAAGCAGTACATCCATAATTATAGATTTTCAATTAATTAAGTTTAATTTAATCTGTTTTCACTGCATGCACAAATAATATTACAGATGAAGAATAATGAAAACGATATTTTATATAACAGATTTATAACAATGTCATGAAAAAGACAAAATATAAAACATGCACTAAGAAAAGACTTGCAAGGAACATAACTGTAAATGGCTCATTCACCCGAAGAATTGCATTACAAATGTCAACAATAATTTAAAGGTGTGTTATACTGGATTTACCTAATTTGTTGCATGTACACATACTTTGCCCAGATATAGACGTGGACAATGGGTAATTCCAGAAAATATTCTTACCCTGCCATGGGTGTATCTATCAATCAATCAATCAATCAATCAATCAATCAATCAATCAATCAATCAATCAATCTTTATTATATGGTTATCAATTTTAAAGCTTACTACTCTGGATTTCAAGTAGTGAAAGCTATTTAAGGTGGGCAGTGTCTGTGAAAGAGAAAAGGAAATATCCAAAATATTGGTGAAAATAAACACTCTTAGAAGTAATGAAGCAGTAAATTTTATACTGTACACGTAAGAGATTGAAAGTAATTACATTTTATAAAATGAAACCGTCACAACTTCCTACCAATGTTGTTTGCACTACCTTGTTGGTTCTCTAGTATATCTTTTGTATTTTTTTCTTAATTTTGGTCTATTCCTTTCATTCATTATGTAACCTTTTATACACTTTTTGTCACAAGTACCTGTAAATACTGTGGCACTGTAATCTCTTAGCAATCTCTAATGAAAGATTATTGTAAATAATCTTTACATAACCTGAGGAAGGCTGAAGGTCAAAACGTTGTATTAAACTGCTGGAACAGTTAAATGTGTGCTTCTTCTCTTTGTTTTCCACACAAAGCTACAAAGGTGCATGGAGCATTGTATCCTTTTTATCCTCTTACTGGGAGCTCTTCATTTGGTACATACAAACTCATTTTATACTGCTTGAATATAATTATATACATGTGTATTATTTACACTAGCGGTTTGAGAAAAGAAGTAACTAAAAGTTATGAATATTGAAATAGTTTGGAAATCTTAGTAAGCGTGTCAACACAGGTGTCCACAAGTAACTCAACCTTAAGTAGAACTTCATCCAGTTATATCTTAAATTATGTTTTAATGGTTTCCGAATATCATGTGGAATACAGTTTTATCTTTAAATACCTTGTTCTGGATTGTTTGATATAAAAACTGTTTTTGATGAAAATCTGATATAATAATGGTATATTTTTTTTGAACAGTCAATAAAACGGGTGATGTTGGGCTGAGTAAGGTTATTGGACACATTTTGTGTAGTGGCGGAAACTGTTTTAAAAATGGAGCATATTCACAGGGATGATATTTACTTCAACAAATAGGGGAACAGTATGAGCTCTATATGGTGTAACATGGATCAAATGAAGAACTTGTTTCGGATTTTTTCAAGTTGTGTAATGCTGTATTTTATTTACTTTGTCAATAAGTGTGTGTTTGCCTTTACCCTATCTCCTGGAAACCATACTGATTTTGGAAAATAACGTCATAATTTCAAGAAATGATTTGAGTCATCTATGCATAATCTTTTCAAAGATACAATTAAATACTGAAATGAGTGAAGTTGGGCGGTAATTATTGGGATCAGTTTTGTCATCACTTTTGTATATTGGTACAAATAAATTTTTTGGCATGTTTCAATTATTTAGATGAGTAGACACCTTTTTTGACAGATTTATTGATAATAGTAACTAAAGGTTTAGAGATTATGTGACTAGCAACTCGCAAGAATCAGGTGGGGCAGGAGTAAAGGCCGTACTCAAGACCCCTATACGGACTGACCTACATGTAGGCCAGTGAATAACATTTTCTTTATTTTTGTTGTTGTTGTTGTTGTTGTTGTTGTAGTTTTTAAGATGAACAAGGCAAATTGGCTTGTGAACAGTCTACATGTGCTATGTTGCACTGTCACTCTCTTGTTAAATTTTGCCAGTCAAAAAAGCCGTGGGTAAACCTTAGAGCAAAAGGCTAGACTAACAGTAAAATGGACCTCAAAAAAATCCTGGAGTAATAAATGGAAAAAACATTTACTGTGATATTTCATAGCAAGCAGTATAGAAAAATTTTCACAAACAAGCGAATGAATGTTCTGTGTAAGCTTTGTGTCTTAATGGAAATGAAATAACACTTTTATTTTAAATTCCCTTGTTAAAAAAGACTTTCAGTGACAATACACACACACATCTTATTCCATTCCTTTTTATCTTATTGTTTTAAGTATTTGTGTTTGTTCCCCCGTCAAAATCATCACAATTCAATGTTAAATAAGAAATGTATGCAAGAAAACACAGTAGTTAATGCCAACACCAAAAAGATTGCATAACTATAAAACAAGATAAAAAAATAATTGGCACTTTTGTTGCGCCAATGTCTGGAAGTCATCAAATATTTTTCTTGGATTGTTTACAACATATGGTCTAATTTTAGTTTTCCACACATTCAAGATATCTGCTACTATATTTTTGTCACTGTGACAACAGATCAACCATACCCAATAAACAATTCATTGTCCTGACTGCTGCTCTTTCAATTGCTTTGTCTGTTTGCTTTGTTTTGTCACAAAATAAAAAAAAAATAAAATTATTCTTGCATATAAATAGTTGTTTAGGCTTTAGTGAGAGTTCTTCATCACCTGGAAATCCAGAACTGAAAGACTCCCCCTTCCCCATTCTTCTGGAATTACCAGCCCAAAGAACGTCCCTACCCCTCAGTATTCCAAGATGCTGCCCATGGAGTGGACATATATTTTCTGGAATCGGAATTGAAGTCCTTGATAACACAAGCGAGTTTGCAAGTTTCTTACGTAGGTGGAAGTCTGTAAAGTGTTTAAATTTTCGCAATGTGCATAAGACACCATCAGAAGCATTAGCGATGTCTTTAACATGATCGCTCCATTTTAAGTTCTCTTGGAATTTCACTCCCAACAGCCTTGTTTCGCTGACTCTTTCCAGTTGACGATTCGAAATTTCTAAGTTGAGACCGTGAGAGAAGACAACACCTTCAGAAGAAGAATTAGAGAGGCTATTGAAAATCATTGCCAGTCTCCGACATTGAATCGTGACATTGGATATGAGCTCCAGGTGATCTACCGGGATGTTTTGTCACGTGATATTTTTATCAACTTAATCATGTGACAAAAACGTCCAACACCACTTGACAAAGATTCCGTGAGGGAATCGAAAGCTTGTGCTTGAATATAAATTTTCGATCCTGAAAACGAAACCTGTTTTGTTGAAGAAATAGCTTATGATGTTCCAAGAAAATGCTAGCGATCTACACAAAAGAGATATTCAACACTCTAAAGGCAGCCACAGTAAAGGGAACATGAAACCTTGTGCTGTCTCGTGACTTTTGACAGCAGCTTCTCTATTGGTGACAGATCATTGACAGAACACCAAGAAAGAGCCAATGAGAATTTTGCATGGTCTGAGAAACGCATAATACAAATTCTCTGGCTTTGTCTGTAGTCCCTTAATTTTCTATTGTCACCGCTTATCTCATTTTCTCGTGGGGGGCAATTTTTGTGTTTTTGCAAACTGCTTCCACCACAAACATCACTGTCCCCCTCCCCCCCCCCCACTAATCATTGCCATAAAACAGCTTGACTTGTACAGTCATGGTCTTGTTTGTCTGTGTTAATAAAAAGCTTTAATTGTTTCAATTTAACTTGCACATTGTGACTCTTAACTATGCCTGGACTTGCTGGATTATCTTTCAATAATTGATATGAATCAAAGTCTTAAACCAAAAATAAGTAATCACAAGAAGCCATACACTCAATGATTTTTATCAATAACTGTTTCAGACATTTGTCAAGTTTTTAGGTGACAAATTTTATCAACAGCTAACAATCAAAATTTCTTGTATTTAATGCCCTGACAAAATTGGTTGATTCAGGGGGAAAAGGTAAAAAAAGGAAGGTGCATATTCACCACTATGTTGGCAAAGAGGCAGATAAGTAACCCAAACAAATTTTTTGAAGAACCCACTCATTATGGTCTTGCATATTAATATCAATTTTGTAGATTTTATCTATTTTGAAGACGGTATATTTTACCCAAGTAAAACATTAAAAAGTTAGTAGGAAGCGAGTCATTGTTAAATCACATAATTTCAGTCCTTTATCACCTCAGTCACTCCACTTTCAGCTGAGAATATGCATCCTTGAGCAGCTCAAACCTGATTTTCCTTCTTCCTACCAGGAATTGTCAGTTTCATACTTTGGATAATTATAATAAACCACAGAAAAGAGAGAAAAAGTTATGGTTCATTTTCACTTATAGCATATTTTGGTTTGTTACTTTCTAGTCATGCTGCAACCATTTGAGTACGATCCGAAGGAAAAGAGTAAACACAAGTTCATGGTTCAGACAATGTTTGCTCCTGAAGGAGAAGCTGATCATGAGACATTGGTATGTGTTAATGTTATGGCTGTATGCATATATAGTATATAAAAATTATAGGCTGGATTACAGAAACATTGTCACGTAAAAGGTATAAACCATGAACTATGAGACCCAACAGCTTTCTGGGAAATGTGACTTTGTTTTAGAGACATGGCAATTGGGATAACTTGAAATCAAAGTCTATTGTTTGATCTTTTAACTTTGTCACATTATGTTTATTGTACATATTGTTCAATTGTTACAGTGGAAAGAGGCTGACCAAAGTGCATTTATGGACTCAAAACTGAAATGTGTGTTTGATTATGTGGATGACGGTGATGCCCCTGCAAGCAATAGCGTGGGAGGAAATGTAAGTTGTATGAATTCCTTTTCTTTTGTTTGATGTGGGAGAATGCATCTTCTTCTGGCGTTTGGAAATTTAACTACATGGTGGTGGTATGAATATTTTTGGAAATAAACATTACTGTGTATGTTAGGGATAGACTATAAAGGGAGGGATCTTTGATTAGCAAGTGTACACACTTAGCCTTCAGCCAGGCCATATTTTTGTAAGCCTGAATAAAGTGAGTGCAATGTTAGCTCTGAAGTGTGAAGGATTTTAGGCAGAGATTCACTTGTAGATAGGAAGGCTTTTATTTTCTTGTTGTGATGGCACACAACCCCATCAGCCTTGCTGTCTTGTATATCACTTAAATAATCTGTTAACTAAACAAACTACTGTTATCAATAATTGATCACATATACTTGTAAGTGGTACTCAGCTTTTGAACAACACTGTTTAAGTTGCCTTCTTAAATTTGGATTTTTGAGTGTTGGCAGAATGAATTCTGGCTTCTGTTCAATTGTTTTGTTATCTTAAGTGTTTCACTTGTTTGGATTGTCAGCAGCCACAAGTCAGTTAAGATATGGATTTGAAATCCAAAAAAACAGGTTGTGAAACACTGGCTTGTTTCAAAATTTGAGTACTTACTTGGCCAGTTTTTGCTTCCCTCCAGAAGAAACGAAAAAGAAGGAAAATTGTAAGAAACTAAGTACAACAAAATTTATTTTACAATTTAAAATTCATGAAGCGAAGATGAATCCCATACAGTTGCAAACTGGTGAATCAGTCTATAAGTATAGAAAAAATACCAATCGACTCTCTTTCTATGACAATTGCAGCGAGGTAAGGTTTTACACAAACATAGATTTCATGCTCACTAATGTGTTCATAAATGTCTCTAAACACAGCAGGAAAGTGTGGATTTAGACAGCAAAGACCTGCCTTTTACAGCTAAAACATCAAAGACAGAATCTGTGGCAGTGGAGAGTGGAGCTGCAGTTGCACAGAGTGCTAACATCAAGACAGCTACTTCACATAATCGAACTAGCTCTTATCCTGAACCAGGTGTGGAAGCTGCAACGTCAACACGATCTTTGCAGGTACACAGAATGAACTTATGTACCATAAACACTAGTTTGATAGCAAGCTATTGGCCTGTATGATTGAGGACTTCTTTAGTTATTCTATACCACTGACAATAATAATGTTATTATTACTGACCGTGTAGTACACTTAACCTTTTCCTATGCTGTACAAGCAATTCAGTCGTTCAGTAGTCAGTCCATCATGAGGTTTTCTGTGTTTCACTAGCCTCCAATGCAGTCGTTTTTAGAGGAGTCGTATTACCCTCCTCCCCACACATACCTGCTTGCCAGATGTCGCCACTCCTATTGTCTACCATTGACAAATCAAATCACTGTGGAATTTTTTTTAAGTGATTAGTGTTTTTGAAATGGGCACTCCAAATATGCGGTTGTCATCTATTGGCAAGGTTGGGAACTTAGGGAAAAAACGACGCAGATACTGCTTGCTTGCTTACAAACAGTGGCTGAAGACCTCAGCTTTTATCCATGAGAGCCGAGGACCGGAGCTCATTTGCTGTGTGAAATGCTACAAGCGACTGCTGAGATTTGAAAAGGCTTATAAATTAAGCAGGGTGAGGGAATTAAGGAAGAGTTCTGTCTTGTGTAGAACTCGATAAAGTGTGCAGTGAGAAGAACGAGAATCAAGCAAGCACAAGCTAGCATCGGATGTGCTACAACAACGGAACACGTTTAGTAGCTAAACTGCTTAAGTTATTTCAAATTTTATAACTCCGTTTTCGAGGGAATATGCCATTTCAAGAACCTGATTTCTTCTCGGTTTTGTTCCTCAGTCATTAAAAAAAATGCTTTCATCTTTGAGCGATCTCGAACGCACAATAACGATTTTCTTTTCTTTCGCAGGAGAAAAGAAATTATGACCAAACTACTGACACTATTCCTTCACTAAAATACAAACCATTTTGTTTTTCCGAAGACTTTGTCTTTCTTCAAAAGAAAGTGTTTCTGTGTTTTGACGAGTCGTTGATTTGTTTTTAACTGGATCTTTGCATGCTCTTCCTAGAGCTGTCTTATATAGATTCGAGTGCTGACGTTTCGAGCGTCACTTCGCACTTAGCCGGATTCGCTCTGACGAAGGGCATTAGTGTAGCATTAGGGTGGGCAGTGCCTTAGAAGGTATACTTGATTCAATCAATATCGACTTTGAATATGTATAAAGGAAGCAAATATTTTTTAAGAAATGGACAACAACTTTAAGTTTAAAACAAGACATGTTTCGATCGTTCAACGATCATCTTCAGTTGTGATTTCGTTTACAAGTTCGGTTGAATGAATACAAGCAATGACATAATTTTATAAGTTAAAACGTGATACAATTCAAAATTTCGAAAAAAGTAACGTACAAATTTAAGATGCGCGAGACATGGAATAACACTTGTGCGAGCACTACACTAAATACAAGGAATAAAATTGTAAGAATTGAAATAATTACAATGGTTATAACACAAAATGTTATGAAAACAAAAATATATATATATATAGATAAAATAAACTTAAAGATTAATATCAGAACGAGAGAGGTAAGTCAGCATGTTTCAGCTGCTTATTTAAAGTGGGATTCTCCCATTTGATGTGCATTGCCTCCTTCAACATAAGTTGTAGTTTGTTGGGTGCACAATCCACGATGGAAAAGCAAGTCTTGTTAGCTAGGCAACGACATGCTTTGGATTGCTGCAAATGCTGATAAACGTGTGAATTCTTATCCCTGCTCAGATGCTCACGAATGCGTGTCGAGAGATGTCGGCTGGTCTTGGCAATGTAACAGGCATTACATCCTGCACACAAAAACTTGTAGACAACACGCGAACGGAGATCGAGAGGAACAGGACCCTTCACACTAAACATACTACCAACCTTAAAAGAAGAAAAAGCTAACTTAATTTCGATGTTAGTACAATAGCGCTAAACGAGTTTGCGTAGCCTCTCCTGTGCTTCTCTAGTGAAGGAGCCTACATAGGGTAACTTAAAATAGTAAGTTGACATGGCTTGCTGAACCTGAGAACTAGCTGGTGGGCGGATGGTAGCTCTACTGACGTATCTATTGATAACCGTTTCTATCATGCGAACAGGGAAAAGGTTCTTACGTAGAATAAGGGTAAGATCTTTAATATCCTTATGAAAGCCTAGCCAAGAGTTGTTGATTTTGTAAACCCTGTCCATCAGTGTTCTAACAAGACCCATTTTGTAGGAAAATGAAGTGAAACTAAAATAGTTGGTTAGGAGCCCCGTGAAAGTTTTCTTACGGAAAATAGATGTCTGGAGATTAAGAGGGTTGTTGTTGACCAAGACATCCAAGAAAGCTAACTTGTTACTTACTTCCCTCTCCATAGTAAACCGTATGTTAGGGTGTTGGGAATTGATGTAATTGTAAAAGGAAACAGCATCTTGCTCCCTCTCGAATACGCAAAAAGTGTCATCGACATATCGTCGATAGAACAAAATTTTAGAGCCCGTGTAGTTTTCTATCCAAGCCTTCTCATTATGCCCCATGAAAAGGTGGGCTAAGACGGGGGCAGAGGGCGAGCCCATAGACACGCCATATATCTGATCATGAAAGGAAGCATAGTTTTTGAATAGCGGATGAAAGATTAAATAGAAGAAACATCCTCGCAGTTAGTACGCAAAAAAAAAGCTTGCAAAAAAATTTTTTTTCAGGCTTTCATTTCGCAACTGCTTAAGTTTTACTGGGTATACCACTAGGCCTAAGCCAATCACGAACCTTCCTATATTGAAAAATACACTATAACAATTTGTGTGGTTCATAAAGTTTTTTTTTTTTTTAATTTTTAATGCAAAGTACAAACATTTACAACAACAGTAAAATTATCAACCAATTACTATCAAACCATTTACGAATACTTATAGTTTCTTCAGTTAGTGACTAGCTAGGTTACAAGAAATGCTTTTTATTCTAGTTTTGACAGTAAAAGATTGAACAAGCACAAATTGACAATTACAAAAAGAAAAAAAAAGGAAACAACGACAATAACTTAGAAAAACGAAACAAAAAGGAAAAAAACGTCACTAGTGAATATTACAGGAGGTGCTTAAAGGTATTTTGGAAGGTACGTTCATGAAAGGTACCGCGGAAAGTGTGTGATTCGAATTAGCTCCAGCATTATATAATTTTTTTGAGGCCAGCTCTGAAGCACCTCGAGATGTTTCCGAACCAAATTGATTTGAACACTGTACCACTCTCGACCCGCTGCCTTAACCACTTGGTTCGTTGTGTCAGGTATGGCATCTGGGACAAAGGTGTAAATGAAAGTTAAAACGTTTCTCTGGTTAATATATGTAAACGTATACAAAATCAAATGTTCTTAAAACCCAACGTTTCGGCCAAAACTTCAGCCTTCATCTGGGGAAAGTGATGAAGGCTGAAGTTTTGGCCGAAATGTTGGGTTTTTAGAATATTTGATTTTGTATACATTTACATATTTTAACCAGAGAAACGTTTTTACTTTGAATTCATAAATCCAGCTGGTTACAGATCCATTTTTAAAAGTTGTAAATGTTGTAAATTTAAAACCTTGACTGTCTGTAGAGGTTCTTTGTTTGGTTGTTTTGTTTGCTTATGACAAGAACGGCCTAAAGAAAATCCGTACAGTTTCACGCTAGGATTTACGCTTGTAAGATAATGTGCCCCATTCACACCAAAGGTTAATCGTAGTAATATTGTCATTGCAGTGCTACTGTGTAGGCTTGTATAATAAGTAGTTTAATAGTGGTATCAAAATGTGCCTTTGTGTTTTCTTTTTCAATCAGGTTGATGAAGGAAGAGTCATAAACGAGGAATTAGAAAAACTTAAAAAAGAAAACACTACTCTAATGGTATGTATGACATGGCATGGTCATTGATCTGACCTTTTGTCGTAAATGTTGTAATAGTCTTTTTTCCTGGAGGAACTGTTTTGACCGTTAGCTTCTTGAATTGCCGTAGTTCCCATCCTCGCCCCTTTACAGGTTAATAGGTTAGTTGTAAGCCAGCTAGGGGGGCCCGAGACCATGTTTCCCCGGTAAATTTTGAAATCTTCGTTTTCGGAAATGGTTGGAAATGCATCTAAAATTATCAACAATGGTATGAATTATACCTTTTATATTGACTCTAACACATAATGAATCAATCCACCTTATGGAAAAAGATGGCGGCTGTACATTTTACCACAATATTTGCGAACCTAATATTTGATTTTTATATTTTTTTTCAGGAGGAGACAGTACGTCTCAGGAAGAATGTGGCACAGTTGTCATCGCCGACGAAGGTGTCTTCAACCACAGTGCATACACAGCAGACAAGCGTGAATCTGCCACCAATGGCAATTGCTTATCTCATCGTAGCAGTTATATTTGGAGTCATTATTGGTAAATTTATCTTGTAAAGGACACTGGTTCCAAGAGTTATTTTAATGTGACAGTTTTAGATGCTAATCAACAGACCTGGAAAGGAGCTTCACCGTCTACAAACACAAGTTTAGGTGTTTAAATGCAATTGACATTATGGCACGACGATATTTGCTTTTACAATTTACTACAGTAGTTTTATTAGTGTTGAGCAGAATTGTCCATCGGAAGAGCAAATACGAAATTATTGTCCTTTTGTTGCTTCCATAAAACTACTGAGATTTTTCCAACTAACAATCGTTTACGCTGATTTTAAAACGCGACTTACAAATGAGAAATAGTCGAGGTTTATTAGAAAAGTAAATGTGAAATCTCTATAAGTTGAGAGCGTAGTAATACTGGGTGTAGTTGGGTGTATATCTCACCACTGATAGATCTAAACACACATTGCATGCGTCCCTCGGTTCTTTCCAATGGTATTTAAAAACGCTTGTTGTGGAGGATACGAAGTAATAACTGTTCAAGAAACACCTAATTCAGGCTTTTGGTTTTGGTCTGCAATCCTAATTCTCCTTAAGGTACATATAGCCTGTAGAACAGGCTTTTTTTTTTTTTTTCAGGCGAGCGGAGGCAAGCACGAGGCGAGCGCGGGGCGCGAGTCACGCGCGACGGGAGGGACTTGCCTCCGCTCGCCTGAAAAACGCAAAACAAAAAAAAAAAAATGAGTAACGCCTGTTCTGCTGGCTTAGTACATGACCAGGCGGAGGGTGTGTCATGCTTGTCAGTGGTAAGTTATACTCGCGACTGAAGAGAGGTATTCGTGGCTTGTAAAACAGGCATTTATGCAAAGAAAAACTGCGGAAAGGTTTCTTCTTGGAAAGGGGTAAAGATGGATGTGACCTATTTACAATTAATAAATATCTATCTTGTAATGATGGAAGAACTGTGTTGTTGCTGACTTACAGTATTGCATGGTGTTTGACCAATCTACTTGCGGGAGGCGGCAACTACTGACCTTCTCTGTGAATATTTCCGCGGGTATTTTCGCTAAATAAACGCGTGTAATGCAGGCTACAATTTCCTTTGCGCGGTTCCCTACTATACGAACTCCTGGAACAGACTACCGTGACCAAACAAAGTCATGAGATCTTGTGAATGTCACTTGTCTGTTGAAATATTATCCTGAAGACAGAAGCCGATAGCGTGACAAGAAGTAAAAGAGACAAAGCGTGCTTTCTATTTGCATGGATATCGTTCCGGTGGGAAATCAAATGTCAGGGCCCTTTCTGGACTTTAAGTCCGTTTTCGTTGACTCCAGTCAGTTATAAAAAGGACCTTCTCGCCTCGCCACACTGTCGCTCGGTTCACACTGACGGAAATCAAAATCTTTCGAATCTTGTAGGCAAGGGAGAGTATATCTTACCGATGGTCGTTCTTAAGGTAGATGCAATCCACTTGCCTGCGCCCAGGGAGGTTTGGAGCCGAGATGTTCCGGACCGGCCTTGTAATGGTTTGATAACGTGCATTTTTTTTAAACTTGTTGTGTCCGTAGTTCAGAAAGCCGTTGATGCTTTTGAAAGTTTCGATAAAGCATTCCGCGTTTCCAGTAAAGTTGTTAATCTGAGATGCTGTTGCGTTTGACAGTAAGGGAGTAAGGCCTTGCCTTCAATCCTTCTAGTAAATTGTCTTCGGCAGTCCCCAATATTCATTATAATTAATAAATACCCCAGTTTTCATGTCTTGTGGTTGAGGCCCACAGGGCTAACAAATGATTTCACTTCTGGCTTTATAGATATTACATTCCTAATGACCCATGATGTCATTTGGTTTGCTTTCTCAATCATTCCGCTTATGTGTTCCTACAAATAGTATCACCAGCTGAGACAACCACTCCCACATCTCTTTACTTTTCAACCGTTTTTATGGTGTATTACCCATCGTATAGTTACACCTGGGGTTGCCTGGAGAGAAAATATTAAACACCTTACAAGTAAGCCAAAAAGTGGATGAAGTACCTGTAGTCGAACTCCGGATCAGTCGTGGGCAGTAGCCTGTTACAATTATCAACGGATGAAGTTAACCTAGACGAGGAAGGTATAGGCTCGTCATCATTGTGTAATGGTACAAGATGTCACTGGGTTGGCGATTTTCAAGATTCATGAACAAGGGACGCATAGCTTGATAACAGTAAGCAAGTGCGTGCGTCACCTCCAGCCCTCAGCTAACGGAAATCAGACTGTCGGACAAGTTTGCATTCTCAAGTACTGACTTTCAGGACTCATCACTTATTGGACCATCTATGTCGTGGATGTATACAACAGGAGAGGTAACAAGAACAGACTGCGAGTCGGGAAGATTTGTTTTTCGAAACTGAAGTACTCACGAGAGCTTTCGAGTGATTTCTTGTTGTGCGACGTGTTCCAAGCCGTTTTGTGTTAGACCAAAATAGGCACCCAGTAGGTGCGCATGCATGCGGCTATACTCCTGAGATGTAATGGAAATGCACGAAAGACAGCTTGTACTTGGGGAACTTCATTACACAACTGCTGTACGTACAAAAAAAAAAAACGCAAAAACTGTGACTTGCAAAAGCAACATGTGAACTTGACTGATTCTTTGCATCACAAAAAATTCAATGACCGATGCCGCGCAATCTCAACTGTCAATGTTTGTACGTCGCTTTCCCGAACGCAAACAGACTGCAAACAGGAATTACCAAAAGCAGAGTAATCGATAAAAGCTCATCCAGCCCGAAATTTTATTGAAGTACAGGGTAAACGATACATGTACATACCCTTTTAGAAGGTGATTCTCCCTTCTGTGACCTATGGCATCACTATCTGGGGAAACTGTAACAACATGGACCACCTTTCATCCCTGCACTGTCGCACTGGTAATAAAACCGTATCCCGTACACGTCCAGTTTTGACCAGGACGGATAGATAAGTAATTAAGTTCACGTTACAAATTAAGATATCTACAGAGATATTTAGGGAATTTTACCAGACGAGACGAGAATTTGCAGAAACATATTTAGACCATTTTTTTAGACGTAAGTATCTAAGGTTATTAAACAACTTGCATGCGAGCAAACACGCCATGTAATTTTTGCAGACACTTCGTGTCTTAACGATCGCTCGGACGGCTATGTGAGAAATTACATAAGTTAAAGAATTTTGCCTCAAAAGCTCAAATTACTTAATACATTGTTTTTAAAAAGCTTGTCAGTATTTGAAAGACAACTAAAATTACCGAAGTTAACGTTTTCCCAGGTCTTATAAAATCCGTTTGAAGTCCGAGTTTGTTTTATTATTATTATTATTATCATTATCATTATCATTATCATTATTATTATTATTATTATTATTATTATTATTATTATTATTATTATTATTATTATTATTATTATTATTATTATTATTATTATTATTATTATTATTATTATTACTAAGACAAAAGGAAAGACAAAGGTCAGCGTTCTTTGATGTACGGGTATGTTACCCCAACGCTGATTTTTATAGAGACGTGGCCCCAGTTCAAAGGCCGGATAACTTTATCCGCTGGATAGGCAATCTTCAGCGTCTAAAATATACTTCACGTTAAATGTTGTCCAAGGTTTTCGTACACTCCCCAACTAAGCTGTGGTTAGAGTGTGCATATTAGCTTGTTTACGACGAAATACTGAAATCTTTGGACAGATTGAAACTGTCGGATAGTGACTTCTCCACTGGATAAAGTTATCCGGCCTTTGAACAACTGGGGCCTGGACCTCAAGCAGATATACAAGCAGCACGAGAACGACAAGAAGAGATTGTATACGCAAAAAGTGATGGACGTGGAACAGGGAACATTTACACCATTAGTCTTTACAACAACAGGAGGCATGGGAGAGGAATGCAAGAGATACCATGACTGGCTGGCAGAGCTAGTCGCAGCGAAGAAAGGAGAGAACTATGCCACCACTGTCTCTTGGATACGTTCTAAATTATCCTTTGCCATCCTTAGGTCGGCTTTACTCTGTCTTAGAGGGTCAAGAACAGTTAGAAGAGCAATTAGAAGCAATGTTCGAGAAGCGGACTTTGAATTAGATAGATGCCTCGCCAAAATCTAGGTCCTATGATTTTTATACATACTTTTTCTTGTTTCTTTTTTATGATATAGTTGGATGGGTTTTTTTAGGTAAAAATCAATGAACGTATAATATTGTTGTAACTTGATGAGATTTTTTTTCCCTTTTTCCAAAAAAAATTGTGCTTAAAAATAGTCTTTTTTATCGAAAAGAATTGTAAATAAGTTTTAATAGCTACGTTTAACCTGTAAATAACATTAACTTGGAATATTTTAATAAAGAGATTATCATTATTTATATTTTATTTAATATAAAAAATATTATTATTATTATTATTATTATTATTATTATTATTATTATTATTATTATTTCACTGGTAAAGATACATACCAAGTGTTACATATTGCGGAGGAACCAGAGGTTTGGTGTCAATTTTTAGCGGAATTTAGATTCTTTCAAATCCGAACGCGAAATGATTTTCATCGCTTTTAAGACCTCCATGTCGTCCATTTTGGTGATTGATTATTCTTCAGGGATATGTTGTTCTATTCCAAGTTCCACAGAGATTTATCTTAAGGACGGTGCCTACTATTGTTACTGCGTATACGTTCTGCGCATCGCGAGATACTCGGGTTTCCTATGGGTGGTGCCCACTAATACAGGAATATTTTTTGCGCAGTTTAAAACTATGCGGAGAAAGCAGAACTTACCAAATGCCTTTGGTGTCTCAAAAGAAAATTGGGGGTAACCAAGCATTTTTCAGAGAAAATTAAGCTTCAATTTGGGAAAAAAATCCCATACATTGCTTTATATTTTGGCGCTTTTTAGAGATATTGTTGCTTAATTATCTCTGAAAAATGCGTGGTTACCCCCAATTTTCTTTTTGGATTCCAATAGGCCTTGCTAAGATCTGCTTTTCCCGCATAGTCATTAACCACACAAAAATACTTCGCTATTAGTAGGCAACGTCCTTAATATAAGGAAAAACAGCATGTCTTGAAAGCTGGTCGTGCAGTAAAACCGAGAGAAAACTAGCCTGAATTTCAGCCGTCTCCTCTGGTGGCATACTCCCGAGAAATACTATTATCTAGAGTCTCTCTCTCGAGTATGCGACCAGAAGAGACGGCTGAAATTCAGGTTAAGAGAAAACCAATTTCTGTTCATCTTCTGATTCCGAACGTAATTCGAAAATGGCAACCCTACGGACTTACACGCGTGATGACATAGTGCCCACTTGCCTTCAAGGCGGTAGCCAGAAGAACAATGGATCCACCCTCAAGAATGAAGACCTTGTAGGCTTCTAGGTGGTTTGCATTGCCGCCATGCTAGTGGACAAAACAAAAGAAAGTTTGCTCACATGTCAGTTACCAGCAATACCAGCAACTGCTGCTGTTCTGAAACTAGATGGAATACTGAATTTTATAAACCAGCGACAAAGTTGGTCTGTTCGTTAACCTTGAAACCTTGGCGCTCCTGACCGCAGTTTTAACAGCTCACTGGAAGAAATTCTTAAAACACTATGTATGTTTCTGCGAGTACGAAATAACTAGACCTACTGACCAGAGCTAAAACTAGTTCTTGGAAAATGTGGTCGTTATACTGTAGTTCATTTATTGTTTTGCAACTTTCACTATGACTCGCTAATAGAACTGTAAGTAATTCAAACTATAACACCGCGTTGTCGCTCTTCGCGCGACGCAGTTTCATCATCGCTTTGATGTAGCTCAGAACATGGTTTCGACGATGCGTACTGAAGCAATTATCAAGGTGAATATGGGCATTATATTTCTCCGACTACTTCGCAGCTCGGTTGGCATAAAAATACCTTGTACCAAACAGACAGCGCTTCAAACGTGACCCGCATTCATTTCTCTTTATTATTATTATTTTTTTTTTTATTTTGGTGTTGACCTTCATGCTTAGTATTAAAGGACTGGAGAAAGAAGGGAGAAAGCAGAAAGGGAGAGTAACTTGACCTATGAGTTTGTGGAGTGGCAGAAAATCCTCTGTGAGGATTTCCTAAAAAAGCAAAGAGTTTCTGTCCTTAAAGTGTACATCAAAAGTTACAAGCTGACAACCGAAAAGAAATCAACATAAAAAAAAGTTTGACTTAGTGTGAGCTCACATTCAGTTATCAGCAGCCATAGGCAGTGTATCCAGTGCCAAAGACACGGGTGGCTCTGAATCGAGTGTCAGCAGCTCAGAAGCAAGTGAAGACTGTGATCTGCAGTAAGTTGGGAGTGATACCTCCAATGATAACAATATCCCCCTCGCAAAACTGGTTTCCAACAGCTGAGTGACAATGTACTGTTAAGTACAGTGTACTGTTAAGTGTACTTCGCTGAACGAAGCACGGCCGGAGGCTTACGATTTTGTCATACAAAAAAGTGGTTTCCTTGGATTACATTGCAAGCAAAAAAAACCATGTTTAATTCATTTAGGGGTGGGTCATTTTATTTATTTATTATTTAGTTCAATATTCATCCAGGGGCATCCAATTTAGCAGAGCTAGTTTAAATGGAGCCCTGACACAGCACAAGACAAAACATTGAAACATACAAAAAAAAAAACCTAGACAAATAATTAAGTTATAAATGCAGCATGTACCGCAGGCGTTACTGCTTAAGATGGCACTTAAGTTTGGTTTTAAATTCACTGAACGCCTCTACCTGTCTAATGGTTCTCGGGATGGTGTTGTAAGTTCGAGCGCCGTTTATTCTGAAGCTCCCCTGATACTTAGCAGTTTTTGCGAAGGGAGGGCGCAGCAAATCACGGCTTCTGGCGTTATAGCCATGGTAAAGGTGCGCGTGCCTAAACTCTGAAAGTAAGTACGAAGGCGCTATTCCGTGAAGACATTTATGGACTAAAAGGCATTTGAGATAATTTCTGCGCGCTTGTAGGTTGGGCCAACCAAGTGTTGATTTTAACTCCTCAGCCCCGACTGGTCGACCTTCAATAATGCATGCAGCACGTCTATTTAGCTTATCTAGGTAATCTTTGCTCCCAGCCCCACAACTGTCCCAGACAGGCGAACAGTAATCAAATAATGGCAGAACTATCGTATCGTAGAGCATTAGGCAAGTTGGCTTGGGGAGAACCTTACGCGCTCGACGCGGAACACCTAATCTTGACGAGATCTTGTTACCAATATATTCTATGTGGTCCTTCCAAGATAGTGTGTTGTCTAGGAGGACCCCAAGATATCTGAACTTATTAACCCTTTCTGAACACGTGTTACTGATTTCTATAACTAGATCGTTAGCCTCTGCGGTCCTCTGATGGGTACCAACAAGCATAATCTTAGTTTTCTCAAGATTAAGTATTAAGGGTCAGTCCGTTTTACACCAAAAGGAGGAGTGGGCCATGTGTTTTTTATCCACTGCATTTCCAAATGTCCCCGCCCACCCCACGCTATACTTTTTGACTGGTCCCTAACACACACACACGTAAAAATTTGCTTGCTACCGAGAATCAAAAAATGTTTCTGACTTTATTTGAGGCAAAAAAGGCTGTCACAAGGCGAAGGTATAAAATTCACAATACTTTAACGATGTCCACACGTCGTAGTTTAGCAGAAACACCGAGGTCATAGGTCCAGGGACAAAATCTCCTCAGACCGTCACACCAGGTTATCTACAATAAACGATACTGATGATTTACATAAGCGGTTTAAACGACCTTGCTCTTAAAATGCCGTTTTTAGAGAGATTACCCAAAGGGTTGAGCAGCAGGAACTGCGGTATAAGTAAACAAAGTTTTAATTATTTTGTTTTCTTAAATTTCCCTCCGGTCGTAGCTTTGGCTTTTTTGGCCTTCGGACCTTTGGTGTCTTCGCTCTAAAAAAGGAAAAAAAAAAAAACAAGCACACGTTTGATGAGTCAAGTTATAATTGCTACTTTGACAAATATGATCAAGTAATCCTTCTTTTGGCTCGTCATGCACTCCTCCTCAACGATAAAAACAACAACGACAACAACAAAAACCTGACGAACCAAACAAAAGTTCTCATAGGAGACTTGTACGACACATGACGCTTGGAAATCCACTTAGCCTAAATCCACTTAGCCTAAAATTTTTGGTTCGGGAAATTCGTAAACTTTCCCCGTCAAAGATAGTTTGTCTCATTTCTCCTGCTAAAGTTGATTGTGTTATTCAGCTGTTTCAGTTCGGGCAGAAACTAGAAAATTGAAGGGGTTTGTTTTCAAGACGGTTACGGTTAACCGAAAAAGCTGTTCTATTCACCACCTAAATCTTTAGAAACTTAAAACCAAAACGTTTCTCGAAATGGAAAGCGCGTTTCGCTTCCCCTGACAAATCATAAAAGAACATTGAGCGATGGTATATTGGGCCTCATCGAAGGTTAAGGTGTTATAACAAAATGGCGAGGGATATCAGATAACGAACGCGACCAATTACAAAAATTAGTAGTTTCAACACCAATACTCGTACACTAACAATTCTTTGTTCTTGGTCAGGCTGCAAAACTCCACCCTACATTCATCCCAATATTCAGTATGACTACAGCTTACAACCTTTTAAAAAAGACAATCTTCTTTAAATACTTCACAACGTTTCCTTGTTGAAAACTCCGGTTCTAAACTTTCCCGGACATGAATTCTCCCATTTAAAACGCGTGAAAGCCCACGTAAAGCATTTTGTTAAAGATATTGTATGGTCTTTTACCTTTCTCTTGTTAACTGGAGATGGAGAAGGAAAAACTTTAAAGAATGAATCTAATCTTCCCTGAGTGGAGCCTTGACGTGCTTTGACGAGTTTCTTCATACCGGAACGTATCCTGTCCTCACTGAGAAATAAAACACGAAACGTCACGTGAAACAAATATGACCTTCAGAGAATAAGCTCGCTAATCTAGTCGAATGCAGCTGTACAGCACGCCTGTTCGAACAGCCACTTGCGGAAACTATTGCTTGAATAAGTGGTAGCTTGAGGCAGCCAAAAGTAAAATAAACACTGTCCAAGGAAAACTGGTTTCCGTTCCAGGCATCTGCCATACTTAGTGTTGACACATCGTTTTCTCTCAGGTCCAGTTCACGCGGATTCTTTTTCAAAAGTTTCCGTCTTCATTTTGCAGACCTTTTTCAGTTTACCTTTCTGAGCGCATTTGTGTGGACTAAGCACCAGAACACGAACAGAAATGTTTATTTTCAGTACCTTTCAAATACGTTTGCGGTTTCGCGCTATCCTTAAGGCTGTGGATGACGCCCGATTTCAAAAGTTTTCTACTTCAAAGGACTGAACCTTGGAGACCGTTTTCAGCTGTTTTCTGGGCGCATTTGTTTAGACGTAACACCAAAACGCAAACGATAGTGTTTTCAGTCCGAGTATACAATTCCGAAAGTCGGAATTTTCGCGCTGTAAATGAAGATGTGGACAATTTCAGATTAAAAAGTCTACCTTTTCAAAAGATTCCACTTTTGAAAACGATTTCAAAAAGGAAAAAAAAAAAGTCGCGTGGATGATCTTATTAAACAAATTATATAACATTGCTAACCTGAAGCCCTTTTCTTCAACTAGGAATTTAATAAGTTGTTCTTCATTCGGAGCTTCCCACTTCAGCTGAAATGATTTAAGAAAGAAAACGTTAAACGAGTGAAAAAGCACCATGGACGTTCCTGGAAACAGAACTTGTGTCTCGACAAATTTTATCTAAAGACTGCAATGGATGAAAATATTTGATCAAGATTTATTTATTGATCGATTTATCAGCCTTGCTATACAGTGGATATTACAGAAATGCCATTAAAGAGTTAAGATACGACAGTTAGCAGCAGAAACATTTTGCACAAAAGGCAATTTGAACAGCTTAGTCACAGGTGGGTGATCTGAGATGATTGCAACTTTGGTCAGTTTGCACTTGTGATGGAAACATTAACCAATGCAAGGAACGGGATAACGAAAAGTGCTGTTATTTATTTATTTATTTATTTTATTTTTTAAGAGTAAAAGGAACCATTTCCAATCGTTGCATTACAGCCTGTTTCTTCTTATAGTGATAGCATACTAAATATTACTTTAAAGACATCCGTGGTAACAAAATTAACATTTAATGAACATACCTCCACATCTTCAACCTTAGTAACTTCTGGATTCTTAAATAGTTCTCTGGCCTCCTAAGTACAAAACAAGAATGTGATAATGGCATATTCATCTCAGTAAATGTCTCTTCTTTCCTCACCCCCACTCAATTACATTGTATCAAACCTCACAGACTGGCCATATGATAATGGTGCCTAAGCATTGAAGAGGGAAATTTAAAGTATTGCTTGACTAATCTACATTAGGATAATTTTCAGATAACTAAATTCACCCCATCCAGTGGAGATTATACGATTTCAAGGCAAGGTTACCATGCCAAAACAACATTACATTTCTTTTGTTGGCAAGGAATATATATATTTGCGAGAAAGGTTTTAGAAATTGTTAGACATGGGCATCTGTCAGATTGATAAACAGATGCTACTTCACTTTTGACCAAAGCCATATTGTTGTTAGTCTGGATATGTGAAGAATGGGTAGAAATGGCCTCATTACATGGTAAAGTACTCTTAAATACTTCTAGGAGAAAAAAAAAGGAATTACACTTCAATACGTACTTCCCCCACGTGCGTTATTTATGTCTGATAGCCTTAAGACGCATCTTTAGCCAGTTTGGCTAAAGGGCGCCGGCCACGTTATACTAAACAATTATTCACATCAGTTTCATTTAAAATTGTTATAACCAAATTTTACCTTGCCTTCGCCAAATAATAATTAATGTTAAACATCATGACCTTCTGCTGCCAAAAATATGCAACTTTGCAAAAACTTCACCAGGGAACATTACTCAATGATTGAGTAGACTTGAAAACATAAAAGCCAGTAGCAACTGGATGTTGTCTTGATGAATGTGTAGTCTGATTTTAGCTGGCGACACACTAGGCGATTTCATTCGCCGATCGCGGTAAATTTGATCGCCAGCGAAAATCGCAAGCGAATTTCGCCACCCATTGATGCGGACACACTTGGCGATGTTTTTCGCCGATCACGGCGATGTAGCACTTCGAGCTTGTTCTCTGGATCCATCTTACGGCTGCTATCTACCATTTTGAAAAGTAATATGACAAAATAGCCCATCCTGTTTGATTGGCGATTTGCAGCGATGAGCGTAGAAAATCGCGAGAACGGGAACACTTGGCGAATGTCGGCGAATTTAATCGTCGATATCTGACATGCCAGATATGGGCGATTTTATACGCCGATCGCGGCGATCGATTAAAATCGCCAGGTGTGTCGCCGGCTTTAATTGAAAGCAGTGAAGTATTACCTGAAAAGGCCATTCTTCAGGCAATGAATATTTCTGAAAAATAAAAATCACAATTTGTTTGATGTAAAGTTTTACATTTAGGCCTTAATTGTAAAAGTTTACCAAAATTTTCTCAGCCTGATTTTTTCGTAAAATAGATATGAAGAATTTGACTGGGAAAATAGCTCTAGTGAAACGGCCTTCAACACTGTGTTCACTTCATGTGAAAGACGTGAAAAGCATGGACAGAGTAGAGGTAGTCATTTCAAACATCTGTTAAAAGCTAAGAATGACTGCCCCAATTTCTTTTCAGGATGTCTTCAGTCTCAAATAAGAGTGGGTGGTTCACTGGGTTTCCAAACATGAGAAAAAAAAGATGTGTTTTATTGTTTGTACTGGTTGTTGCTTGGAAAGTTAACTCCAAGCAACAGAACAAAGAAGCCACGGAAAGGGAAGAGCATAGGCAAGCTGTCCCGTTTATTATTTGATGCAAGCCAAGATTCTCAGTAGGATAAGTCAGACACCATATTTAGTTAGGGATTCGCTACTAAATGACATAGAAGAATAGCCAACGATACCAGATTTACAAGCATACCTTTGTATCAATATGCTTGATGATTTCTTCAATCGATTTGTACTGTTTGATTAAATCTATGGCTCTTTTTGGTCCAATGCCTAAGAGAAAATGACAGTCCTATTCACCAAATACATTTTTATTTTTCAATCATCCAGACTGCATTAAGACAAAAAATAATTAGTAGCAAGGTAGTCTTAACCCAAGACTTGTTGCAACATACATGTATTTCAGAAATTATACAAAAGAAACAAGATTGGCAAACTAGCTGATACAACATTCTGACAACGTAGTTTAATTAGCAAAGAATGAAAATTGCCAGTATTGATAAACAGCAAAGAATCAATGTTGTCTGGGGGACTGTCGTGCCCACTTTTGGTAGGAATTCATGGAAAATGCACCAGCTTTATTTAAACTAATGAAAAGTAATTATGGTACCTTTGATGGAGTCACAATAGTCACATCCTAACAGGATACATAAATCAATGAACTGCAAATTAAAAACAAACATGTACCAACTCAATAATTCATTCAAATTTGCCATTCATTGAGGACTATGTACCTGAATTTAGTTGAGAGATTTTATTAAAGAGTTAATTCATAACTCAAACAGCAAGGTTTGATCCTCACCTCATCTTGTGAAAGTGCAAGTTCAGCCAGAATTCTGTCCAAATAAAATTCCCGTATTGGAGTTTTCCTGTAAATTAATACTCGTGATGTTGAATAAGGTATACATGTTTCTGAAGTTAATGCTGGTGGTTACTTCTTCGTTTGAACACGTCGACGGTATAAATGAAAAAAATCTTACACCTGTACAGTTTACATAATACGGCTAGTTCACAATATGTTCGTCATTACATTACCCTGTCGTTTCAGCAACATGCAATAACACTGAAAATTAACAACACTAAATTAACAAGCAGCTATTTCTTAAAACCAGCCAGATTTGATGATTCACCAATGCGACAGATTATCTATTTATTGTTTTGCATAAATTCAATTGAGGAGCTGGGGCATAAAGGGCCTATAATGAATTTAAGGTTCTAGTTTGGTTTTTAATGAAAACAGGACCAAATTCCAGGCAGGAATGGAGTTAGGTTTGTCAAATGAATCGTCACAGGCCACGTGCCAAACATGAGCCCAGAAAAAAAAAAAGAAAAAAAATTAAAAGTGAACATTTCTTTGGATTGCCCGCAATAGTGGCTTATGGCCTATCACAGTTCATTCAAAAAACTTACATTCATTACTTTCCCAGAATTTGATTGTAACTTGGGTAAAAACCAAAAATCAACATTAGCCCTGAATGCCACCTGCCCGTCAGAGCATAATGAGCAGAATGTAAGCGTATGTAGACCTTGCTTCACTGAAGGTGAGATGTCGTAGGAGAACTGTTGAACCAAAGGTTAGGGCATCCATATCTTCAGTTCCTGTGGCATAAACCTAAAAAAAAGACAACGACAAGTACTTCAAGCCTAAACGGCATGTTTATGTTCTTGACCACTGTTAACAAGACTACTGTTACAAGTAAAGCAACAGGGATCATGCGTGCTATGGGTGCCATCGGACAACAGTACAATCAACCGACACGCAGCCGATATTCGTTCGATGTTAGGCCAATACTCAGTCCAATTACTCGGCCGACACTCAGTCGACTTATCGGACTTGTATCGGTTGAGCACTGGCCGAGTGTTGGCCAGATACAAGCCAAGGTTGGCCAACTTCAGGGTCAAGTGTTGGTCGGCTCTTGGTAAAACATTTCACCTGAAAATAGATCTGACTCAATGTCTTTTAATGTTTAGTGCTCAACTGAGTTAAAACTTTGATGCATTATCTAATAGTAAGACCCTTATGTCAAATAGAATAGAGCAACATGCAATATGCCTGTGTCACTAACTGAAAAAAAATACATATATCAGTTGTACGGACGTTGAGGTAGATACCTTTATGTTATTGGCTTTGAAAACTCTGCTTTTTATACCCAAAATTACAAGTCCTTGGCTTTCTCCATACCATCATCAATCATAAACACAGGGTTCTATTCAGTCAGTATCAAATCTGTATACCGGTACATGTAAAAAGAATTACAAGTTAAATTAAAAGTAGGATATTTTGTGGATTTGCTACGGCCCTGTTTGTATTCCCCACTCCTCATTTTCCATCCAAGACTGGCAAGTTTCCATAAGTACTAAATAACTGTATGTTTAGTTTATTTTATTTTCAATGTTCTTTTAGTGTCCACAATTAGCTAGCAAGCTGAATACTCAGACACTTAAATAAAGTTCAGTTACTCCTGTTACTGGATGATCCATCAAATGTAACATGTTGTAAGGCAACAAAATAACCTTACTTTGCCTGCTTTGACCAAAGCTGCACACTGTGCCTCTGCTTCACAGGGAGCCTAAAACACAACAGTAAAGAAAAGTCAGTTTATATAATACACATGTAGGCATGTCAAACGGACGGTAACAAATCTCTACTTCTGATGGCCATGGAACAAGAGATTACGGGGCATTTATATGATACTTGCGGAGGGAGACCTCTTCAAATCACATAAAGAAACAAATAGGAGAAGAAATTTGATTGAAAATAATTAAACAATAGAGAAGTCAGTGAACTTAAAAACTCAATTATATCTTAAGTTTCCGAAACTGTCTCAGTCAATAAGAGGAAGATCTCATTGAGTTCACTAACAAAGTTCAGAAAGTTAGCAAGACTACAGAGAAATGAAATCTTAATTTAGAGCAAAGTGATGAAACAGAAAAATCCTTATTCCTATAAAATGCACATTGCAATAAGACAGAAATGCTGACCTCTTACAGGATAGAACAGACAAGGACTGGCAGTGGTCATTACCGATTGCAGTACTTAAGCACAAAAGTAAGGGTTTCTCAATTGAAATCACTACGATTTTCTTTCTGATATTTCAATGGTTTGTTAGTTTCCTTCATTTCTGTTTCACATGAACTTGCGTCAGCTCGCGCGGTGACATTACTAAATCTTGCATCATCAGTGTGCTTGCAAGCTTAAAACCCTAGGGAGACACCCTAAGAGAGGCTACTCTCTACTTTAGACCTGCATCCACTAACAACATTGGAGAAATCACTACCACTGCAGTTTTATGTCCGCTTACAGGAGGTGTAAGGAAATGGAGGTTTGGCTGTAGTTGTTTTTTGTTGAAAATTAATGAGAATACATCACCAGTTACCAATACATCATCATCATCAACAAAAAAAAATGAGAAAGTAGCCAGGAAGAACCCATAGTGCTAATGGCTTTTCTTATAGCTGGCATACCAACTCACATCAATATATGGAACTCCCATAAGCTTCAGCAATCTTTTGCACTCAGCATTATGCTCTGGAGTAACCTTCACCTATTGTAAATAACATCAAACAAAGATTAAGTTACAGATTTTAAGTAATATGTCACCAGGTTTGCAGTAAAATCAATAATTTTATGGCAATTATTAACATCCACGACAAGTAATCCACTGGCGTTAGAGGTTGATGACCAATCAGTTAATAGAACAGTTCTATAACATCAGCTATGACTTAACAACAAAAGTTGATGCAATGATCATCAACAAAAGCTTAGAAGCCAGGCCTGCAAAAAGCCGTTTTGGAGAGACAAGGGGTGATGATCTGGAATTTCCTGGTATTTTAGGATGTATGACAAACACATAACACAAATGAATACTTCAATTCATTTAATACAAATCAATGTAAAGAAATATTGTATATTGTAACACCATAATTTCACAGTAAACACAGCATTAACACCTTTTAATCACAAGTTACAAGATACACAGTTCTGACAACTCAACCGAGCACATGGCTCTTATACTAACGGTCACATGACTTACAATAGTTACTTAGGAGGGATAACCACAGGCAATAACCTAACACTACACTACTCCCCTCTTTATGAGCACTGTCCCAGTGCTGGTCCACTACGTAAATCACTTCCAAGTGCAAGTAAGAAATCTGAAAACAACTTGAATTTCATGTAACAGACTGAGAGCCTCTAACGACTTTTCATCAACATAAGAAATGTCTACAGTTCTCAGGGAAAAACAACATTAAAAAAACGTATAAACTTGTCTAATTCCCTAGACTGTTCCATAATGTCCACGAACATTTCAAGTCCACAGTTCTTATGAAACCATTTTTTGGTGTCCACTAGTCCTTGAGCATTTAATATTAACGTCACTGGAACAATCCAATTAATCAGCCACCCAAGTTCCGTACCAACTTGGTGGCTTCCGCTGCTTTGAAGGTCTCCCGTGAGCACTGGAATCTGTCTCGGGTACGACTTGCACAGTCAACTCTTCTGTTTGATGGTCAACATCCTCTGGGTCATCTGCACCAGAAGTAGACAACTCCTCGTGAGGTTTCGGTACCCTCACATCATCAGGTTGGTCACTGTTATCAACCCCAATGCTATCAGCATTCTGAGTTCTCGGGTTAGCATCACCCTCTTCTCCTCCCACCGTCAACTCTGTTTCAACAAGCTCAACTCCCTCTCTCTCATTAACCGGAGCTGACTGTTAACCTTCCACAAAAACTGGACAATTCACATCTGATACCTCTCTCCCCTTCTCTCTTGGATTCGATAACTGTGTCTGCCTTTTTGGAATCCATCTCTCAAGTGGCGGTCCCAGATAAGGCTTTAAACGGTCTGCATGACTGACCTTTGGCTTGGCCTTCACGCTCTTCTGTAAACAGTAAACTACATCTGACAGCACTGACATGACCAGATAAGGACCCTCCCAAGGGCAGTCGAGTTTGGCATTTTTCCCTTTCTTTCTCCGAACGTTGTGCATCCAAACTGAATCCCAACAGTGAATGGTTTACCAGCAAGCCATTTGTCATAGTTCCTCTTCTGGTGTATGGCTGCCTTGTTCAAATGCTGTCTAGCCAAATCATGTGCAGTGGCCAATCTCTTTTGAACAGCTTGGGTATAGTCTGTCTGGAATGGTGGTGCACCAGGGGGTGCCTCGCTAGTGACATCCAAGGGAACTTCCACTTCTCTCCCTAGCATTAAGAGACTGGGTGAAGCCCCTGTTGACTCATGAACAGCAATTCGATAAGCCATCATGCAAGCTGGAAGCTGGAGATCCCAGTCCTTTTGGTCCTCCTTAATGTTTCCACGCAGCATTTCAATGAGGGTCCTGTTGAAACATTCTACCTTTCCATCGGATTGAGGATGCAGTGAAGTAGTGCGAGTCTTCTCGATGTCTAACAGTTTGCAAACTTCAGCAAACACCTTGGATTCAAAGTTAGTTCCTTGGTCGCTATGAAGTTGACGGGGTACACCAAAACAACAAATGAACTTGCTCACCAGCTTCTCAGCAACAGTTGTGGTCTCTTGATTTGGTATTGGGTAGCTCTCTGTCCATTTTGTGAAATAATCACTGACCACCAGTATAAACTCGTCCTTCCTTGAGGTTTCGGGCAGTGGGCCAAGAATGTCAATTGCAATTTGTTCCATGGGAGCTCCCACCACATACTGTTTTAATGGTGCACTACATTTCTTTCCCCACATTTTCTTTGATCCACAAACATGGTAACAGGCGACCAATCTGTGAACTGCCGATGTAAGTCCTGGCCAATTATAAACAAGACTGAAGAGCGCATAAGGTCTTCCATACACCACAATGGCTTGCAGTCGTGTGACTATGGTGAGCTTCAAAGGCAGTCTGTTGGAGACTGTTGGGGAGAAGAATCTGGTCAATTGACTGATCTCCTATGTCATTTTCCCATTTGCGACAAAGTACACTGTTTCTAAAAAGTAGACGGTCCCACTGTGACCACAAGGTCTTTACAGCACAACCCTGAGGTGACACATCCTCCTACAACGGTTTTCTTTCACTGGCTTTCTTCCATCCAATAATGATCTTGAGATCAGAGTCTATTTCCTGTTGTTCCTTCAACAAGGCGGAAGTCCACATTGGTTCTAACTTCACTGTGGCACAGCGATCACCAACAGGACTTTCACAGCTCGTAGGTTGCTCATTGTCCTAATTAGGGACTTGCATCTCAGTCTGGATACCAACGTGAACAAACGACACTTGTGTCTGAGATTTCCAACCCTTACACCACTTACAACGGTCATCACAAGGTCGACGGGAAAGTGCATCTGCATTCTGGTGTCGTTGTCCTGGACGATACTGAATCTCAAAGTCAAAAGTACTTAAGAATTCAATCCAACTTGCTAGCTGTCCTTCTGGATCTTTTGCCTTAAGGACGGAGTGTAAGGGTGCATAATCATTTCGAATGCAGAATCTTGCACCTTGCAGGTAATGCCGGTGTTGCTTAACAAACTCAACAATGGCCAGAAGCATACGCTGAGTGACGCAATAGTTCCTTTCGGACTTAGACAATGTTCGACTTGCAAATGCAATAGGTTTTTCCCACCCTGTCCTGAAGCTGTGATAACACAGCACCAACCCCATGGTCTGATGCATCGGTGTCTCCCCTAAAGCACAAACCTCCCCTCTCTGGTTGGATAGGCCAGGACTCTACCGGACGTAAGTAACCCTTCAGGCTGTCGAAAGCCAGCTGACATTGCCCTGTCCAAACAAATTCCGTCTTTGCCTCTGGTTAAGAAATCAGGGATGAAACGGCGGTAATAAGAGGCAAGTCCCAGAAAGCTTTTAACCTTGGTGCTGTTTTCTGGAATGGGCCATGCACAAACTTGTTCTACCTTTCCAGGATCGGCAGTGATGCCTTCTTCTGTGACGACATGACCAAGATACGAAACCATTTCTGGAAGAGAAAACACTTCTTAGGCTTAAGGTTTAGTCCTGCACAGGTTAGTCACTCAAACACCTGTTTCAGCCGCTTTAAGACTTCCTCGAATCTGTGTCCTACGACAATCACGTCATCAAGGTAAATCAAGAAGATTTTCCAATGAAGACCCTTCAAGACAAGCTCCATCAACCTTTCAAATGTACTTGGTGCATTGTAGAGTCCGAATGGCATCACATCGCTTGGAGTTACAAATGTTTTCTTTTCCTGGCAGGCAAGATCTAAAAGGCTGAATCGGAACAATCGAACACTTCTCCATCAATCGAGACTTGGTTTTTCACAATGTCAATATGCGAATCAGCTTGTGACAAAAAGTCCATACCCAGAATGCCCTCATCCTCAATCCCAGCCACAACCACATGCATTTGAAACTCTTTAGTGCCCAGGTGGACTACAACATGAACCACACCGTGTGTTTTTGCTTGCTGACCATCAGCAAGAGAAATTGCAGGGCTAGCTGAACTCAAACTGAACTTGACACTGGCAGGTAAGGAATCATAAATCTCAACTGACAAAATTGAACAAGCAGCACCAGTGTCTATCAACCACATAACACGAGTTCCTCCAAAAAAACCTGGCAAATAAAGGCCTCTTAAATTATTGTTAACCTGTGAAATGTCCATGAGCATATCAGGACAAATCATTTCCTATTTTGACAATGACTGTGGAAGAGTATTGTTTACGTCAGGTCTTGTTGTGGGGCCAACATTACTTGCATTCTGGCATCACCCTGGCTGGTGGGCGACACCCTGCTGGCGTTTCCTGAACCCAAATCGACTTGTTCCAGAGACTTGTATTTTGGGTAGTTACGATAGTAATGGCCAAACTCTTTGCAGTACCAGCATCCACTGGAACAACGTGAAGCAGGTGGGTGTTGTTGGCTTCCAGGCGTGTTCAGAGACATTGACTGGGTGAGCTGCTGTATCGTCTGAACCAATTGTTATAGAGCGACTTGCTGAGTCTCCTGACGTTGTTGTTGCATTTAAATGTCATTACGTAACATTTCCAACTGAGCTTTAAATGAATCAGGCTCCCTGACGGCTTCATCCACAGAGCGAACTTTCACTGAGCTTCTTTGCCAATCTCCATCCAAGAGACGAAATGCTTCAAGTTCACAAACCAATGACAAGGCAAGTTGCATGGTTTTTCTCTGCATAGTCGCAGCCGATTGTCTTCGTCTTTGATAGCAGCAGTGAAATGCTGGATGGCAAATCTTTCTTGAGTGTCAGGAGATAAATCCTCATACGCTAGACTGGACATACAGCTTGAACACTTTCATGTACCTGTTGTTGACGGTTGACGCACCTGGTGTAACTCGCGTTGTTTTTCCACACCAAAGCTCCAGTTTGTCAACAATCTTCGGGTAATTTTGACAGTCGCTATCAGACATGCCATTTAGCACCTTTTGAGCTTTGCCACAAAGGCTTGCAGCCAGGAATACCGCAGTTTCATCTTTAGCTCCAGCCATTAACAACAGAGCAATGCTCAAAGTGTTTCAAATAATCTCATAGCGACTGAGTACCATCATAATCCGCAGGGTTTTTAACAGGTTTGGTAAACTTTCAGTGGGGTGTAAACAAACTAGCTGAAGAATTATCCAGTTGGTTCTCCGATGCGAACAGGTTTGCAGAGTGAATTCGGCGATGTGGACTTTCAAAATTTACTGATGAATTTAGGGATGAATCAGTTGCTGGTGTAAACGGGTTCCCCGGTTTGAAAGGGTTAGTTGGCATTGAACAACTTATCCTTTGGAATCCCAAATCCGCGTTTGAGTTTTCCGTCATTGCAAACAACACACAAGCAAAAATTTGAAACAGAACCACACAACATTGAAATTCGGTCACACAAACCATCAAAACTTTTCCATTGACCACAGGTTTCTGTTAATTCGTTTTTTTCACCGCTGCCACCAATGTAACGCTTTAATTCCACAGTAAACACGGTGTTACAATCTTTTAATCACAAGTTACGAGATACACAGTTCTGACAACTCAACCGAGCACATGGCTCTTGCCATTGGTCATGTGATTTACAACAGTTACTTAGGGGAGTTACCCACAGGCAATAACCTAACGCTACAATAATGTATTTATGCAAAGGCTCAGTAAATGATGACACAATCTGCAATGCAACTATGGGCTGTAATACAATATTACAAACAAGCAAAAACCAACATGAGGAAAAGGCCAACACCTCAGGCCCACAGAGCATGCTCTTAACTCTAAGTACCACTGACCAGTACTGGCGTGACTACTTTCTTTTATCTTTTTCCTTCACAACAAATAAAATGGTGCAAGTGAACAAATGACTCAAATGGGTGTAAAACTCCTAATTGAGTCACATGTGTCACTAGTGGCTTAAGTCTAATAAAGTCATCATAACGGGCAGGGCGGCATCTCTCACATATAGATCCTCAAGGTGGGGAAGGGGCATCAGAGTCACTGGCAAGACTCCCTCAGGATAAGGGTGGGTCGTGGTGCACCATGACTGGAGGCAAAGTCCGCATGGCCAGATACATCCCGAGGGGCTGGTGCCAAGATCTCAACTGGTATATCAGGGGAAGATGCTGGAGGAGGCCTTGGTTGTGCAGGTGAAGTTTCATCAGCTGACATCTCTGCATCATCATTGCAAGCAGATGTTTGGAAGTCCGCAAATTCAGACAGGACCTGCTGATAATCAGATGTCTTGACACAGTAGGATGTGATACGTAAATGAGTGCCAACAAACCTTCTAATGTTGCAAAAGGAGCGAGACACTTCAACAACGATCGGCATAGAGGTACACGAAATCACGACTTGCTCCCATCTGGCCTCGTAGTTCAGTTGGTAGAGCAACATACAATCCAAACCAGAGGTCTTGGGTTTTTTTCCCCGCCAAGGACAAAGATTTTTCTTTGTCTCATATGATCTCCCATTTCCTTACTAGGGTTAACACTCAGTGCCAAATTCATGGGTTCACTTTAGCACTTTAACATAGACTGCAGAGTTAATTCTCTGATCCATCATTTGTGTCCTTAGTGATAACAGCACAACATTCATTTGTACCTTTCTACATCAACAACAGCAAATGCTATCGGCCAAGTGTCTCTTCGCAACTGGTGCCTTTCACTTCATGCTGTGGGGGTGCTTTACCATACATTGTTTGTGCTGTCATAGAATGATATATTGGTGGTTTGAGAACTGGTTGCGATGGGTCCACATCTCTCTGGTGGAAAGGCCACATGAGCGAATGCGTGCATTTAGGTTGGCTGTGGCTACAGCCAGTATCAAAGGAGAAACAGGACCACCAAGTGGATCACGTCAAAGGAGCTTGCTTTTGACTCCCTGTAATGCCCTCTCAGTAACAGGGTTCTTGTTGCGGTTTTTAGCATTGGCAATCTCTGAGGTGATTCTGAGATTTTTTAGGAGTTGATCATTGATGAGTACTCTGAATCCTGGGGCGGGATCGGTACTGGTGATGGCAGTAGGCCTATCTAGGGGACAGACGCGGAAAGGAACATCATGCAATGTATGGTGGCACTCATCCTCCAGCATGGTTGTGGCCTTGAGCAAAGTCACACATTCCCATACAAGCTGCCTCGAGCGATTTATGACATCTGTGGCAAATGACACACCCATGGCATCAGGTGGGGGAGAAGACAACTGTTTCATATGTACTGTTGGGATTTGTCATAAGGTGGCGCAATGGTAACAAGCTTGAGTCACATCGTCAATGTCCTTGTCCACGTCTAGGGTATACAGGTAACTTGCTTAGTGACAGCCTTGGGTTGATGACTGGATGGATAGCTGAGCTGGATGTGAAGGGCTGTGAATAGCCGTTTTAGTACTTGTTGAGGGACTATAATACACTCACGGCTGGGGCTGAGAGGTTTGTTGCACTTAACAATAAGTAGGCTGTTTTTCGCAATGAAGGTGGCATTAAAATAGCATTAAAAACAACTTTTATGTTGGTGAGCTTTCTGGAAGGTCATTGTTGCTGTTGTTGTCCTTGTTTGAGATGAGCGAAGGTGTGCTGTAGATCAACACATTCGGCTTGTATGGCCAGCCAGGTGGTGGGACTGGTGAAGGGGAGGCACTGGTTGTCTTTCAGTATGTCTTGCATTAATGTAATCAGCACTGTGCTTCACAAAGGCACATATGTGGCAGGCTTCAGGGCATGACGCAAGGGCAGTAACGCGGTGTGGACTTTTAAAGTGCCGTAATTCCAAACACTGTGAGCATCAGTGTGGGGCTCCAAATCATATTCAGAGATGGGAGGGGCATAATTTGGTAGCTCGGCCTCAAGGAATTCTCCAGGCCAGACAGTGAGGGATGCGGAGGGGAGCACAGCACAAGGGCAAGTCTTAGTGTGCAGCCTGCTGTGGATGACTGCTGTGACCTGTTAGTGTAGATGGTACCATTGCCAAGCATCACCTGTCACTTGGCTGGGCACACAGCAATGTTGTTGACTTCCATAAAGGGAGTGTCAAACAATACGACCACATCAAGGTTCTCAACAATGACACCTTCAAAGGTGAACTCTCTATCTTTGCAGTTACAAGATTAGCATGTCTCACCAATGAGGTGGAGGGGAATGAGCTATCTGGTAGACAGACAGGAAACTAGATGTCATGTGACAGCTAAGACATTGGACAACAGTGTGCTGGATCATATTTCCAGTAGCTCCACTATCAAACAATACGTCCACATAAAGGTTATAATTTAAATAATAATATTAATTTCTTATATTGCGCGCTTTGCATAAAATGATCAAGCGCGCATTACATATAATAATTAATTCCAGAGCATCTATATAATACTTATTAAAAATATACCATAGTAAAAATCGAAATATACAATGCATGTCAAGATAGTAAAAAAATTTTAATAAAAATTAAAAGTGCCACCTTCAAAGGTAAACTCTCTACCTTTGCAGTTACAAGATTAGCATGTCTCACCAATGAGGTGGAGGGGAATGAGCTATCTGGTGCATAGACAGGAAACTAGATGTCATGTGACAGCTAAGACACTGGACAACAGTGTGCTGGATCACATTTCCAGTAGCTCCACTATCAATGTTTATGTGCATCGGGTGGTGGGAGTAAAACATACCAACATAGGGCAACTGGCATTTCTGTATGCAGGAGGGTTTAGGACTTGGGCTAGGCACAGTGTCATTAGAGCACTATCCTGCTCAGCAGCAAAGGGTCCGGTTTCATGTTCAGGAGGGTCATCAAGGATGTCAGCAATCTGTCTGGTCAGGGAGAGAACTGCATTCCCTTAAGAAATGGCTGCTGCCAGGTCCTTCCTGCCTCTCTGAAGACTGGACAGGACTTTGATGGGAGGTAGAATCATATGCTTTGAGTGGAGCTCAAGTGCTGAAGGGCTTATGAGAGGTACCCATGGCACTAAACATTGTCTTGACATCATCAGCAGTGTGTACCTCCTCAAGGACAGAAGTAAGAGCCTGAGATATTTCTGAATTTTTTTAGGGCAGGATCCAAGATCATTACTCAGTTCCATATCTCTGTTTCACTAGCTAAGAAAACTTAGGATGAATAAGTTTCAGCCAAGGGAGAGTGATGAAATTTTCCAAGGTAGGAGTGAGTTCCTCATCCCCAGTGGTGACCCTACCATGGTGGGACAGGCTATTAGCAAGTAGTAAAGTGTCCTCCATGAAGGTCATTAGTCTTTGAAAGAGATCCTCAGGTGTGCTAAATCCAAAAAGTGAGCACTTGTAACGTGGAAACCAATATGTTCAAGTATTATGTTTCATACAGACTGTATCGAGGTTGAATTCTTCACCACAGAGGTTCTGGATATCATAGGACAGTAATTGGCTACTTGACTGACCATGAGCTCTAGGAAATCAACCTTCTGTTGAGCAGTTTGGGATCTGGTGGTCGGTACACTTTCTCCATCATCTGTAAAACCGTACAGGGTAAGGCCTTAGTCTTCTTACCCCATGTAATGTTCTCAGCGAGGAATGGCATGAAAATACTTTCAAGTGACAGAGTGTACATTATGTTTTGTCTCCAATTTTTCAAACTGTTGATTGTCTCATTCTTTTAGACGCTCCACTGCTTTCGAGCCCAGTGTGTGCTAGCCATAATTGTTGTTGTGTTCAGGGTTTAGGTAGGAAATGTGCATGACCTTTGAAGATGCTTGAAGAATTGACTTACAAACATTTGGGGCGAGTAGCTTTGCCTTGTGTATATCATCTTGGGCACCAATTTCTTGGTGTTGATTCAAGACCATTGCCACCATGACAGTTAGGCAAAGGCTCGGTACATCAATGACACAATCTGCGATACAACTAAGGCTTTTAATAGTGTAGAACAATTACAAACAAGCAAAAACTAATACAAGGCAAAAGGCTGACGGCTCAGGTCCATGGTGGATGCACTTAAATCTAAATACCGCTGACCGGCACTTGCAGTAACATTTCAAATATAAACCTTGAGTTTACATCATAAGAATAACAAGGAAGTTCCAAAATTGCTTTTTGCGAAGGGAGTAAGATGATACTATATTGTGATGTTTCTTGGTAGAGAAATTAATTTACTGTAACAACCAGAAGGAAAGCCACTTCTTAGTACATTAAAATTTCCTTCTAGTTTCCCCCCCTAGTCCAGCCCAGCCATGTCCAGTCCAATTTTTCACTTCCAGAGGCCTAGTCGCTAAGCTTTTCTTGACAACTGTGATATCACCTTTTGTGGGCGATCATGAACCCCAACATTACCAGGCAAAGGCATTTATGTACCAAAAAGGAGGTGTGATTTTCAAACTACTTTTAGGCTGGAGTATTCCCTTTCAACTTGAACTGCCTATACACCACTTTATACATAATTAAAGGTGTGCGAGATCTCTTATCCTCATATTTTTGTCTGTGGTAAAAACATAGGGGATACTAAAGTGGTCTATGGACCCAGTCAAAAAGGAGGTCCATGTTTTGTCTATGCACCTTACCAGTCTACGAGAAAACTTTTCCATGCTCTCTGCATCACCTGCAATCACCAAAAAACCAATTAAGATACATTTATTCTAAACAACAATGGGAATTTTATTTAAGTGTCAAATATTTAAGTGCTATTATACCATGCCCAAGAAATAGAGACCATTAAATTGTCTTCTGTTGTTCTTGCAAGACAAAATCAGCAAGATCTTGCAATATTTCTTGATTGTTTAAAAAAAACAATAATTACACGAGTGCACATTGGATATGAGATAATAGATAGCTAATGAGGTGCATGTACCTTTTTTTTTTTTTAATTTTTATTAGCCTAAGACACACAATATTTACAGTACTACGCCCTACTTATAGTACTTACAAAGTTACAATTCTTACAGTTTTTGCAATACTTACAATATCCGGTTTACAATATCACGCTATACTAATAATCTTTACAGTGCTTGCAACATTACACATACATTTAATAGGGGAAAAGAAGCCAAAAGATAGATAATTATACAAGAAATAAATAAATAAATAGCTAAATATACTAAACAACTAAAAAGAGGTCTTTGTAGCAAATATATATATGGAGAACTGAAAGGAAAGTTAT
>NW_028145539.1:410000-457500 GCF_977016875.1 Pavona decussata | reverse complement strand
TTCTTTCCCTCGACCGCAACTTCGTGGGTTTTCTCGCTGATGGCGTAACATGGTTGAAGAAATCCCCTGGCAGCCCTGGTCGCAGCCTCCAGGACGACCCGGAATCCGTACCTCAAGCTTCTCGTAGAACTGCACAACAAAAGTGTACCCATCTTGAATTAATGCTTGGACAAATTGCGAACTATTGTCCCGTAATTTCTCGTAACACCATTGTCAAGAACTCAACCTCCATGAACTCCATCTGGCAAGCGATTCGCCTTCACTTCGGTTTCCAGTCAACTGGCGCTCACTTTCTCGACTTCAATAACATCACACTTGCCCCTGCTGAGCGCCCTGAGGATCTTTATCAACGTCTAATGTCCTTTATCGAAGACAATTTGTTATTGGCAAATGGAAGTATCTCACACCATGGCAAGGTTCCCGGCGCCGACGAGGAAATGTCTCCTACTCTCGAGAATCTTGTAGTCCTCACATGGTTGAGATTAGTCCACCCTGAGCTCCCCCATTTGGTCAAGCAACGCTACGGTACCGAACTCCGGTCCAAGTCTCTTGCAACCCTCAAACCTGAAATTTCTCAAGCATTGGATTCCCTCTTGGAAGAGATCAACAGCAACGCCGATGCTAAAATCTTGCGTTCAACAGCATCGAAGTTCAGACAGCCGCCTCTGAGGGGTTCTTATAACCGCTTCCAAAAGGCATCCACTAAACCACAAGTCAAGTCTTGCCCCTTGTGTAAGCAGGCTGGACGTAATGACCGTCACTTCCTCAGTCAGTGCACTTACCTACCTGCTGAAGACCGCGCTATCCTCGCCAAAGCACGCCTTGCAAGTTGCATCGATGACGAAGATGACCCCACCGATTCTGATTTCTTCTGTTCACCTGATGTGGAGGACTTCGCTTCTTCTCCCCATTCCTCGGCCAGGGTTGTGTCTCGACGCGTGAGTACAAAGCAGTCCCCCAATTTCAATGCCTTCTACCGTCACCACTCACTTAAACTCACCTTGGACACTGGTGCCGAAACCAGCATGGTCAAGGCCTCCGTCGCTCGTAGCATCGACGCTCCCATCATAAAATCTTCCCAGCAGGCCCTACAAGCAGATGGAGTTACGCCTCTCGTTGTTGTTGGCGAGACTCACCTCACTCTTTCTCGAGCTGGCACGTGCCTGACCCTTGATGCCCTTGTAGTGGAAGACTTAGATGTTGATGTTTTAGCTGGAACCCCATTTATGATCACTAATGACATATCCGTTCGCCCAGCAAAGGGACAGGTTCTTATCCAAGGCTCCGAAATACTGGCCTACCATCCCGAGTCAAGTGCCAGTTCCCAGGCTCACGCCGTCCGCCGCACCCAGTCTTATGTGTTACGCTCGTCCTCACCTACAACAGTGGTCCTCCCTGGGGAATATCTTGAGCTGAGCCTACCACCTACCATGGATCCTGATTGTACTTTAGCCATAGAATCCCGTACTGATGCACCATCCAACAAATACTCCAAAGGTTCACAACTTTGGCCTCAGCCCCAAATTGTGGACGCAGTCGCTAGCAGAGTTGGATTAGTCAACGACACTACTGAGCCAAGGACAGTCCGTCGCCACGAACATCTCTGCCAAGCTCGTCACACCACAGCCGCGGTTCCCACTTCACCTGTCGGACCACACCCACCACCTTCCCACCCTGGTGGAAGCTGCTCCCCCCAGTCTGGGTTCTTCTCAGATGCTGTCGTCATGGACCCTGACAACATCTTACCCGACACCTTCCGCAACAAGTTCCGTGAAATGCTCCAGACTCATGACGCAGTCTTTAATCCTGAAATTGTTGGTTACAACGGCATGGCCGGTCCTGTCCAAGCCTCTGTTAATATGGGACCAGTGCAGCCTCCGCAACGCAAAGGCCGTGTTCCCCAATATTCCCGTGACAAGCTGGTTGAACTGCAGCAGAAATTTGATGAGTTGGAACAATGCCAGGTCTTCCGTCGTCCGGAGGACATCGGAGTTACCGTTGAATACCTCAACCCTTCATTCCTCGTTAAAAAACCCTCCGGCGGTTTTCGTCTGGTTACAGCCTTCACAGACGTTGGGCGCTACAGCAAACCACAACCCTCCTTGATGCCCGACGTTGACTCCACTCTCCGCACCATTGCCCCATGGAAGTACATAATCAAGTCTGACCTCACCCGTGCTTTTTACCAGATACCTCTATCAAAGGCCTCCATGAAATACTGCGGCGTGGCCACTCCGTTTCGCGGCATCAGGGTATATACCAGGTCAGCCATGGGCATGCCCGGTTCAGAGACTGCATTAGAGGAATTAATGTGTCGTGTTCTTGGCGACTTCCTCCAAGAGGGATGTGCGACAAAACTCGCCGACGACCTTATATTGGTGGTGATACCCCGCAGGAGCTTATCGCTAACTGGTCTTGTATACTTGACACCCTTGCCCGGTGTAACCTCCGCCTTTCTGCTACTAAGACTGTCATATGCCCCAAAACAACCACCATATTGGGTTGGATCTGGTCACAAGGCTCCTTATCTGCAAGCCCCCACCGCATTGCTGCACTCGCAACCTGCCTCCCTCCTGAGTCCGTGAAAGGCATGCGTTCCTTCATCGGTGCATACAAAGTCCTTAGCCGTGTCCTCCCTCACTGCGCACAACTTGTGGACCCACTTGAATCATCCTTGGCTGATCTACAATCTCATGACCACATTCAGTGGAATGACAACCTTCGTCAGAAATTCTCCGCAGCACAGGATGCCCTTAACACACACAAGTCCATCGTCCTTCCTCGTCCCTCTGACCAGCTTTGGATTGTTACTGATGGCTCAGTCACCCGACGTGGTCTCGGAGCCACCTTGTACGTTACACGCCAGGACCGCCTTCTCCTTGCCGGCTTCTACAGCTCTAAACTACGCAAGCATCAGGTCACATGGCTACCATGCAAGGTCGAAGCGCTGTCTATAGCCGCTGCTGTTAAGCACTTTAGCCCCTTCATAATCCAATCCACGAACCGTGCCTGCGTTCTGACAGATAGCCAGCCCTGCGTCCAAGCCTTGCAGAAACTTTGCCGAGGTGAATTTTCTGCCAGTCCACGCGTTACCTCCTTCTTGACCACGGTCAGCCGATACCAAGTTAGCCTCCAGCATCTTGCTGGCGCCGCCAATTTACCCTCTGACTTTGCCAGTCACAATGCTCCTGACTGTACTGAACCGAACTGCCAAATTTGCTCTTTCGTGCACGAATCAGAGTCTTCAGTTGTACGTGGCATCTCCGCTCAAGAAGTCCTTGATAACACCAAGCGCCTACCCTTCACTAACAGACCTGCATGGTTCAGTGTTCAAAACGAGTGCCCCGATCTACGGCGTGTCTGCGCTCACTTGAAACAGGGCACCCGCCCTTCCAAGAAGCTGACCAACATCCGAGACGTTAAGCGCTACCTTAATGTCACTTCCATTTCCAAGGATGGCCTGCTCATTGTTCAGCGTCAACAACCACTCTCCCGCCCTATTGAGTTGATCGTCGTACCTCGTTCCGCACTTGATGGCCTACTTACTGCTATTCACCTCAAGCTTGACCACCCCTCTAAGCACCAACTCCAAATGGTCATACAGCGTCACTTCTTTGCCCTGGATATGAGTGCTGCTATCGCTCGAGTATCAGACTCCTGCCACACTTGTGCCTCACTCAAGAAGTTCCCTACCTCCCTTACCAGCCAGTCGTCAGAAGATCCTCCTGAAGTCGTAGGCGTGTCATTTGCAGCCGATATCATTAGACGCTGTCGCCAATTCATCTTACTTTTGAGAGAATGTACCACCTCTTACACTGCATCGTGCCTCGTACCCGACGAGAAGAGTGATACTCTTCGTGATGCCCTTGCCCAGTTGGTAGTGGGTCTACACCCCCTCGATGGTCCCCCAGCTGTGATTTGTGTCGACCCTGCACCCGGATTCGTCTCGCTGAAAAACTTCAACGCCTTACAACATCTTGGCATCTCCGTTGAAGTTGGTCGCATTAAAAACACCAACAAAAATCCCGTTGCCGAACGAGCCGTGCTGGAGCTTGAAGAAGAGCTTTTACGCCAGGAGCCCGGCGGAGGTCCAGTTACTGAACTCAGTCTTGCCATTGCCACTGCCCGACTCAACTCGCGACTCCGCAGCCAAGGCCTGTCCTCACGGGAGCTTTGGACGCAACAGAACCAGTTCTCCAATGGGCAGATCCCTATCAATGACTTACAACACATTTTAGCGAAACAGAAAGCCCGTCAAGCCAACCATCCTTTCAGTGAAGCGGCCAAAGGCGGTTACCGGCCACGAGCTCCTGTCCCACCCTTGCAAGTTGGAGACCTCGTTTACATAAAGTCTGACCGAGACAAGTCACGCGCCCGTGACCGCTATATCATTGTTAGCATCGATGGGGAATGGTGCTTCATTAAGAAGTTCTCTGGCTCGCAACTCAGGGCTACATCTTACAAGGTGAAACTAGTCGAGTGCTACGCTGTACCACACACCCTTCCAACTCCATCATACCAGTCTGTTGTCCCTCTTGACGACGACGAATGTGAGGAGATTGCTGAACAGCCCCAGCCGTGCCAGCAGCCCTCTGCACCACCGGACCTGTTAGCCCGCCTAGCCCAGACCCTTCAGCCTCCACCCCGCACCACACTGAACGGCAAGATGACACCAGCTCCTCTGCTACTGATCCCATTCCTATCCCAGTTCCCTCCCAAACAAGACCCCAGCGGGCCCGTCGACCTCCAGCATACTTACAGGAGTACATTCTCGACTAGCGTTTTAGGCTACAGTTTCAAAAATAGTTCGTTTAACTATTTGCTGCAGTGAACAGTTACGATCCGTTACAACCCTTTTTGTTAAGTTTCTTGTATTTCGTTCACGTTAGTTTTCTATTTACACAGAAGAAGAAGAAGTTGCGCCAGCAGTTATTGTCAGCCGCACATGCGTATTACGCGCGTCTCCTCGTGGGCTTGCTAATTTACTCCGCCATCTTGTAAAAGGATTTGTTGTTCTTAGTAAAGTGTTTGTTGTTCGCTTACTTCGTGTCGTCTCTCCCCATTACTGGCGCATGGTATCGATGTTTACATTAATCAGATTGAATAAAGCGTTATCATTATCATATTATTATTGTATAGAAATGGCCTTTAACAGTCATTAAGGGGACTATACCGCTATGAACACAAGACAAAAAAAGCAACAATCTGGGGAAATAAGTTGAGAGGCATATCTTCTTGAGTTTAAGGTGCATTGCAACATAAATTTGCATGTTTACTTGAAGTATCTTCCATGACATTGCTACCATGTTGACATCATTGGTCACATGACTAGGACACTCGGAATTTTCTAGAGTTTCGTAAAACTACATTAATTCCAACGAAACAGCAATCAAAGGGGTGCCTGGAAAAAGCCCTAAGTGACTTCTGGTAAATTGCTGGTTTCTCCTTTCAAATGTCAGATGTCAGTAATTTTTCATTTGTTGTAGCCTGGAAAGGAGCTAGGAAATTTGATAACAAGAGCCTGGGCAAAATTCAAAGTTTGAAACAAGTGCTTTTTTGGCTCAGAATCTTTGTGGTGCCTTTTTTGAGTAAGATATTTTTGTTAAGGACTTTTTTCGGGCATTGACAACAAGTAAAGGTCAGGGTTCTCATTTTTATGTCAAACAATCATATCAGTGGTTTGTTTTCAGTGGGACTTTTATGTGGTTATGTTCTCCAGGGGCCATTGGTCTTCTTTTGGTCAGGATCTGGCCTAAATAATACGAATTTTTTTGGGTCTAACAATTTCATGCCATTCGCACATCCCCGTCACTAAAATAGATATACCTGAGTTCATCCCCCTTTCCTCTGCACTCCATGTAATTGCTTGATTACAATTTTGTATTGTTCTTCAAATCAATATCAAAATGCCACTAGATAGCAAAATACATTAGCAGCATAGTGCAGAAATATATAATTCTTCACCATTCTTTTCTTTTCTTCTTCTTCTTTTTTTTTTCTTTTTGCACATCTACATTTTCCAATATATTAATCTTCAAATCCCAGCCTATCTGAAGCAAGAATTATTTTGAAACTGATCTCATTAGACCTGTACTCGCCTCATTTCAAAATTATTAAGGATGCCCCTTTGACTGACAGGCTGAACACATCAGCCTTGCTGTATGAAAGATCACTTAATGATAGCTGTACATGTATCTAGTAGGACACAGTCATGTCCTTAACACTGAACTTCTATTTACAATACCTTACAATGTACATGCACATGTATGTACGTTGTACTGACTCTCGCAGCTTTTAAAAGTACATTACCAACCAGACAGATCAAAAGATTCATGACAATAGGCCCTTTGCATGACACAGTCATGTCAGTCTCATTGTACAAAAAGCTGTGCAACTGTATATTTGTACCATGTGACTGGGTTCTGCAAAGGGCCTATTATCAGCTAGGAAATGTTCCTATGTATGTAGCACAATTCATTAAGTTAATTCTAATTAAATGTAAATTGAGTGTAAAATCTTTTGGTTTGAACTACAGTTATTCTGGCAACGAATACAATGATTCTTCACGTTAAGAAATTAAATTATAAATTGCTTTCAGACAGTTCACTAGTAATAATAACAATTATTATTCCATGAACAGGCATTAGATATGAGATGATAGGTAGCAAACGAGGCGCCTAGCACCGAGTTGGCTATAATCGTCTCACATCTAACAAGCGTGACAGGAATGATACTAATTATTGTTTTATTACAAAGTACCAATTAAGAAATATTGCTAGATCTTACTGATTTTGCTCTACATGAACAACCAGAAGACAATTTAATGGTTGCTTTTTTTGCATTATTTTATTATTATTATTGTTATTATTATTACTACTAATTTTTTTTTCGCATTTTTTTGGGGTGTGTGTTATACAATGATCCAGTTTTTAATAACAATAATTAATCACAGGAATTACATTAAATGTTTTAAAGTGAAAGGTTATGTTAACCACAGGTGATTTTTATGCAAGGTTCCCAAGAGTATTTTGGCAAATCCAACTACAGTTTGCAGTTGTTCATTTTGATGAGGCAGGAAAACCAGAAAACAGGAAGGCACCCTTAAAGTAAGTTAATGGGTCAGAGAAAGATTGAGCATTGTTTGTGCATCCACTCACCAGCCTCCTCTGCTTCAGTCAGCCCTTTCTGTGCCTCTTCACGTCTCTCTCTTCTCTTTGCAAGCTGGTTATAAGTTACAGAAGAAAGATTCCATTATTAAGCTTCCATGCAGTTAACTTTAATTCCTAAGTAAGGATGTTATTAATAGTGTACTTGGGTAACACAGGGATCTCATATGTTTTTAGGCAGATTGCTTGGTTTAAGAAGTAGATCACACTGCATAACTTTAAGTGTTCTTTACCTGATAAGTAAAATGTAAGCAGTTAGAAAGTTAGAAACAAGCAAAAGTGGAAGAACTACTATACACCACTGTAACAAAGCTGGAAAACAAACTGAGCTCATGTTACTTCTCTACTCAATTGGTCTGAATGCAGTGAAGACCTGCAAAGTTTTGATTTCAGTGAAAAGAATCCACTTAATCCTTTCAAAATAATCAAAACAAACTAGACTTATGAGCACTACATCTCTAACAGCTGTGATCAGGTCAAGGCTCTGAGGAGATTCTGCGGGTTTGTGAACTACCCCGCCAAATTCCCGGCCCTGTAGAGGTATTAGGGGCCATACACAAGCTAACATGAAAGGAGGTACAGAGGGAATAGGAACATAAGCATGACGCTGCATTTGAAAAGGTTAAAGAGCTAGTGAAGATGGAACCTCTACTGAGATAGTGCAACCAAGAGGAAATTAAAGTTAACTTTCCAGTAAGGGTCTGCGAAATCTGCGAGCCAGCGAGCCAGCGAGCCATGCGAGCCACCGTGCGAGCCATCCGAGTCATGCGAGTCACAGTGCAAATGTTAAGAATTTTTATTTGTTTTATTTACATTCGCGTGAGAAAATTTTGGACGAATTTTTTTCTTTGTTTTTGTTTTTGTTATAATTTTGGAGAGAATTTTGCCTATTCAAAATCGCCCAAGATGCGCAAAAAAATAAAAACAATACGCAAAAATTTATTAAGGTTCAAGACTTCAGAAAAAAAATCCGAGAAAAACATACGGCTGCACCGCTACTCGAATAGGTATCTATTGACACATGTCATTCATTGATATCCACGTGGAACTTCATTCAAGAAAAAAAAGAAAAGTAAAGAACAGCACTTCGATCTCCGTGTGTTGGCGTCAAGAATGGTGAGTAAATCGCGCCATTTTAACAGGTTTGGTCTCTAGTCGAGAATCAGAGTTATCAGCACTCTGTCGGTTGGCTGACTGCTGCATGTGGTTGTCCTTTCCCTTAGACAAGTCTTTCTTCAAAACTCGCCACTAAAGTGGCAGAGGCTGGTTTCGATATAGCATTCGACCCACCAGCTGACGGCAAATGCTTCTGTTACGCTGCTTCTTTTCAAATTGAATTTAGTGCGACAATATTGACTTCGCTCATCTTTGAGTACTCATTTATCATACCTTACAAGATTGGAATGGCACTGACAATCAGTCCTGACGTGTCAATTACAGTCAACCCAGGTCACGCGTGAACAGTATTTCCAAGAATGAAATGAACATTCGAATTTCTCTTTGTAATGTCCGACGTGTGGAATGGAATGTTGGACATTTCTCTGGAAATCGTTCCGAAAAAGACGCATTAACTGAAAAAAAAGATTCCAAATACTTGGGAAACAATTGTTATTCTTGAAATATTCAATTTTGCAGTGTAAAGAAAAATTCATAGCTTTATACCGTCAATAAGCTAGGGAAATTTATACGGGAACTCTGAAATCTCGTTGGCGATTTTCACAACTGACATGTAAATTTCAAAACTCCGTTCAAATCTCAAATATATCGTTCACGCGTGACCTGGGTTGACTGGAACAAAAAACTGAAATATGGTAGTTTGCGTTGTCACACTGTAAGAATTAAATATTGCGATGTTATTCATCTTGTTCTGATGCTCTTGTTCTTGTTTTGATGTGAATGTAAATGCAACAATTAAAAATTCTTAACATTTATACTGCGGCTCGCATGACTCGCGTGACTCGCATGGCTCGCATGGCTCGCACGGCTCGCATGGCTCACACCTTGGCTCGCATGGCTCGCTGACTCGCAGATTTTTATCACTCTTCCAGTAAAACATGCGAGAAAAGGGAATTGGTGCTGACCACTAACCAATTGTATTTTGCTGTAAACGGTTTGAAGCCAGGAGTCATGTCTAGTCATAAGTAAGTAAATTATGATCATCTGGGTGAGTGTAGTCCTGAGAAGGATTGTTTGAGGTGACATCGACTGACGTTTTGACAACCTGAGTGGAAGTCATCTTCACAGTCAAGTAAATTGTGGAACGTCAGTAGATGGTACAAATTGGTCATTCCATCTACTGATCTTCCACACAGGGTTTGTTCCCTTTTTCAGACACAAATTTCCAGGACTTTTCCAGGCCTCAGAAAGTTTTTTCCAGGACCCACAATACACATTAATTATTTTTAAGTTGTTCCATCTTCCCATCTGGCTTCTCCTCAATGTCTTTCAAGAAAACTTTATAACTCGAGTTTACAGATTTCCAGGATTTTCTAGGACCTCCTTTCATTTCAAGTACGTGCCAGGATTTCCAGGACCCATACAAACCCGATCCACAATTTACTTGACTCTGAAGATGACTTCCGCTCAGGTTGCTGAAACATCAGTCAACATCACCTCAAACGTTCCTTCTCAGAAGTACACTCCCCCGGATTATCATATGTATTTACGTACTTATGACACACCTTGCCAGAGCCAGAAACCTGGTAAGCGCAGATCCAGGAGATGCTGCCAATGGTGCTTGTGCTTTAAACATTCCATCAGTACATGTATAGTGGCTCTGTTACAGTTCAGAGTGATCACAAGCCACTGGCAGCAATTACAAGGAAACCACTTAGAAGTGTGCCAAAGAAGTATAAGGAATGCTGTTGAAAGTGCACAAGTGCGATGTCTGTGACGTTTTGTCAACCTGAATGGAAGTCATCATCAGAGTCAAGGGAATAGTGGATTGTGAGTAGATGGTAATATCACCACTTTGTTGACCAATCAGGTCTGCTAGATACTTAATAACATGTAATGGCAATCCACAATTCTCTTGATGATGATTTCTGCTTGGGTTGTCAAAACATTGGCCATTATGTCAACTCAAACTGTCCTTCTCAGTACTACACTCACCCAGGTGATCAAAATTGATCGATTTCAAACCATTTACGGACAATATACTAGTTGCACACTTTTGGCCATCCCAATACTTTATCATTTATTATTGTAATATTCTTTTACTGTGGTTTGCTGGTACTTATTTGCATATCCAGGTGTTGTTCAGTTTGAAACAATGTGAAACAGAGAAGAGACCAAAACAAAAACCAGTGACATGTGCTATTACACCTTCATAAAGCAGTAGTAAATTAACATTTAGTCAACAACACATGTATATGATGTACTTGTCAGTCCACACAGACAAGCTTGATTCTGATTGTTGAGGTTTTTTAAAGTTATTTTACGTCATGTTACCTCTCCAGATTTCATATGAGGTGGCTTGCCATCAAAAACATACCTACAAAGGAACAAGTTGTTACTTATAGGAAAAAATTTACTGCTACCTTTGGAAATACATTTATTGTTCATGGAAAACGTACATGAAGAAATGTAGAAAGACCTTAAAACATGATGAAGACAATGATGATACTTGTGATGATAATGTGATGCTCATGACGGTTACAAAGCTTATGAAAAAGCAGCTGCTTAAACTGAAAGGATTGTGCTTCAAGGCACAGTTAAAGTATTTAAGTAATGTATCATGAACTTACACAGGTTTGATTCCATTCTCAACCATTCTGATTGTTCGATAAAACATACCCATCAAGTGACTAAACAGAAAAATATAACAAGAGAAAATTGATAAATTAAATGAATGTTAATGTATAAATCTTTTGGTAAAGAGTTTATGTTAGCCTTGACAATTAATATTATTTATGATTTGCTCTAAAGGAGATCACTCCAGAAATCATTAACTTTTTTAAGTTGAGTACTGAGTTACCCACTATTTTTTGAGCTCATAAAATACACCCCATCCATACAAAATTCTTCTCCAAAAACCAAATTGAGCATCGCCATTTTGAATGGCGCATGGTTAAGAAAATCCCAGCGTTATACAAACAAGATTAGGGACAGATCAACCACAATGCTTGAAATGACATGCAATTAATAAACTACAACAAAGCGAGTACAAATCGTACCTTCCACTTTGTTTTCTGCCTATCGTTTCAACAAACGCTTTCTCATGACTTTACAATGTTCATAGGTACACCCACAAACACCAGGTACTTGCTCGTCATTTTCATTCTCTTCTACTCTTTCATTCTCATGATGACAATGACAGATACGTTCTATATCAAAATCCAGTGCGATAATCTCTTGGACAGAATGACATCACGAAAAGCCAGCCAGGCTACTTAAATGGCTAATCAAAATGGCGGTGCTCAATTTGAATTTAGGGCTATTTGGAAACAAATTTTGCATGATCATTATGGATCAGAAGGAGTTCAGAAGCTCAAACAATGGTGAGTAACGCAACTCAGTGCTAACCGTTTAGTGGTACATTAAAACAATACATAATATCAGGAGAGACCTTCTCCTTTAACAAAGTGAGCTGGTAATGTTCTAAATCTATTTAAAACTGCATACATGTCATGTTCATTTTTAAGTTTTTATTTTTCAACTGCATGTGATCCAGTGCCTGCATATAACTCTCAAACCACCAGTATATGGAATATTCAATTCCCAGTCCACACACTTTGAATCAGTATTTTTACCTGGTGATTTCTCCTGCCTCGTTAGTAAGTTGGCTTCCATCAGACCTTACTGCTATGAGAAACTGATAAATGCTCATCGAAGCATCAATAGCGATCTTCCTTCCTAATAAAGATAAATGCCAAACACTGTAAACCTTTGAATGTGGTACTACAAACTAAAAATAAACATTCTACAGAATGCCAGCAGGTGGGGAAGCAAACTATGACCTAGGATTGCCAGGCTTGAAGCGAGGGCTTAAAAAGATGGCCAGCCAGTGCCTCTAAACACTCAGCCACACTTGTTAAAATTACATGAATTGTTCAGCCCTCTCAAAATGTGTTTTAGTAGTAGGCAACCTAACAAGAGTAGTAGACAGAAAAGCTTAAATGTAAATAGCTTGAGGTTTTGCAGAAAATTAGTGTGAACTAAGAAGCAAGTCATATGTAGGTGGTAAAATTCCTGGCTGCCAGGAGAGCACATAATGTTTACTTGAAAACGAAGAGGTTTGGGAAGAGAGAGATAATGGTCTTCACGTTTGGCAAGTGACCAATTCCAGGGGACATATACAGTACATGTAAGGCTGACAGAGATCTGTTGAATGTCCAGACAAGTGGGTTAACTTGACAGACAATGTATTGAAAGAGACAGAGGGAACTTGCTGAAAAATTTAAGTGCCAATAAAGCAGGGTTCAACTATTGAAAGGCTCATCTTCCCTTCAAAACTTTATTTTATCTTATTTTCATCAGCAAGTTTTTCCTGTTCATCTGCGCAAAAAATAACAAAATATACCAATTTGTGGATTTTGTCATCTCCACGTAAGAAAAAAATTGGTCTACAAAAATATATTGCCATACGTAAAAATAAAATTAATCACTTTATGACTATGAAGTGGAAAGATTTGATGGACAACTGGTTATTAGCGAAAAGAAAAGACTTCGCTTTCCACAAATGACAGTACGTTTGTGTTTCAGCCTGCTCATATTTAAGCTTCATTAACCAGTGTACAGCTAATTTAAGCCACACAATGTGACAGGGATGCAGTACGATTTTATTATCTCTTAATTATTTGCTTTAAGTGGGCGTAAGTGACGATTTGACCTCTAGAAATCAAATTTCTTCAAAAAACGGTCTACTTTGGCCTACAGTTCTGTTATCTTGTTAGAAAGTTTAGTCTTCAAATATGGAACTCTTTTTCTGACACAATAAGAAGTCTGTATGCACAAATAAGTGCAAATTTAGAGAAATTGGGTTGTGAAGGCCACATTGTTACTTGCACCCATTTTGCACTAAGCCCTTCAATTATGTATTAATACTTGCATTCAATATACACTTGTTGCCTTTGAAACACGGCACACAAAAGCAGTCTTTTTCGCAGGAGCAACAAAAAGAATTCTGTCATGCTTTCATTTGATTCTGTTACAAACTACTGTGCGCATGACAGGAATGTTAGAAATGTAAACAGTAAACAAGAGAAAATGTGTCCATTTCCTGGTGTAGAATCCACCTTTGTCCTGTTTGTCGACATATCACTTTTAATAACACAGAATACTTGAATTCAACATGAGACTTGATTTCCCACCCCTCAAACTTTTGGATTTTTTTTCCTTTGTATGTTAAGGGCCCAGTTGATATCTTAACAGGAAGACATTTAAGCATTTTAACGATTAACAAAGATTAACGGCAGTTCTATTTAAAAGGTACTGACTATCTATTCTTTTCACGAGCATTCGGTGTTAACCGTTGAAAATGTATGTTAATCGTTGTTTTATTGAATCGTTGCCTTGAAATTGTCAAGTTAATCGTTACATACCAAAACACCTTACACATGGCGGGATTTGTGTTTGATGCTTCCGCGGGATTTGATAATTGAAATGAAAAAATCACCAACGCACAGTCATCACTACCAAGGAGGGATTCTTCGGACAACATTTCGACCGGTTCCTCTGAACTGCATTTGTCACTTTCATAACTTTTCCAAAGACCCATAGATGTTGTGTGTTTACAAACTTCACTGACCAAAAGCGAAACCAACTAACCAGTATGATACGCAAGTTGTTTATCATGACCGCTTTGATCTATTTTGGGCTTGTTACAAACCACGAATTAAAACAATGATGTCATCACAATGTTACTTATGAAACGACGACAGGTGCGACTAAACATGGCTCATGGCAAGTGGAAACATTTAGGTTACCGGAAACTTGGAAAACGACAAGTCTGACGTGGACAAAACCTATGAGAAAATTACCCTTCCAAGCGCATTCACTGGTTAACGTTCAAAAGACCGGATTCCCCCCCCCCCCCCCCCCGACTCAATGTTGTTTTCTGGGGTCAAGAACAGTATCCTGGCAAGCAGCAATTCCCACATCAACATTGCATAAGGGGGAGGGGGAGAGGAGGAAGAAGTAACGGGGGTAGAATGAAAAAGGGAGAAACAGAAAGTGATTGGAGTTTTTAGCGGTCTGTGTTCCGTTGTCATTGCTTAGGGGGAGGGGGTGGGTAGGAGAAGTAACTGTGGTAGAATTAAGCAAAAGGTTTTTGTGCTGTTTGTGTTTGGTTTTCTCAAGGAGTTTTGTCCATGATTGTAAAACTACAAAATGTTTTCAAAACCAGCAAGATAGGCCAGCCTGGAAACTCAAACCGGTATTCTTAAACAGGAAATTGCATGCCAAGAAACGTCAAGGAATGTTGACGCTAATAAGACGTGTTTAACACGCAACAAAACTTTCTAACATGTTAACAGATCAGTAGGCCAAAGTAGACCGTTTTTTAGAGAGATTTGAACTTTTAAGGTGAAATCGTCACTTATGCCCTTTTTCCACCACGCCCTTCATTTGACCGGCCAGAAAGAGGGTAAGATTTATGTCCAAGCTAAAATTTATGTGGCTGGTCATCATCTTGACCGGTCACCATGAAGCAGTTATTTCCAGCCCTGTTGTAGCTAACACTTTTGTTGGCTCTCAACACTTATAAGATGGAACTCAGTGTTTTTTGCCTGGATAATATTATGACGCAAGTCCCAAACTCACTTCTTATAATAATCTTCTTAAAATCTGATATGGTAGCCCCTCAGCCACAATCTTTGGCACATTGTATGTAAACTTAAAGCTTATGCGCCGATCAACTCGAAACTTCAACATCCCCCCCCCCCCCCCCCCGGGCAAACCCCAGGCATTTGAACTTTTGAAGATTGGATCGTTCAAATTCCCGCCCCCTCGGGCCAAAATGGTGTTCAAATGCCCTACCTTATCATCGGATTTGTCTGTCACATGCCCCTCCTAAAGAACAATCGTTGTCGGCTCCTGTCATGAGTTACTACAAAAACCACAACTTCAACATTGAAACAATTAAAAAATGATGGGAAATTGAATTTATTAAGTCGTTTTTCAAATGAGTTAGCTAGCCGGCTACGTAGACTGTTCGAGTGGCAGGGTATTCTGCAGTTTAAGCCAAAGCGGCGGTTTTTCATGCGACAGTTTTTTTTTTCTTTCACTGTTCACTGCTGTTTTATGGATATTCTAAAAACCTCTGTAGACACAAATGCGGGACAAAGGCGCAGCTTGACTCATTGCATGAAAAATCAACATCGCTTAAAGAACTAGAAATACATATTAATTAGTTAGCCGGGTACGTAGATTGTTATTCGAGTGGCAGGATATTCTGCAATTTAAGCCAAAGCGGTTTTTCATTCGACAGTGTTTATTTCTTTCACTATTCACTGCGGGACAAAGCCGCAGCTTGACTCATTGTATAAAAAATCTACATCTTTTGTATACAATCTATAAAAATAATTAATATTTAAGCACTCTCACTTTTGAAGACCTTTCTTGTAAGCCAATCGCTCACAAATGCTATATCTCTTCCTTTAAGCTCTTCCATCTCATCCAAACACGTGTTTATAGCTGTTAGCGACTTCGGCGCCCAAAAAAAGAGCGATTTGAAACCTGACACTTCCGGTTCAATTTTCCCCACCCCACCCAGGCAAGGTCAAATTCCCCACCCCCGGGGAAGACCTTACTCGTCAAATTCCCCACTCCCCAGGCACAGAAAATAGTCAAATGCCCGGGGTTTGCCCGGGGGGGGGGGGGGTGTTGAAGTTTCGATTTGATAGGCGCATTAACTTTACAAAACATCAGGGGAGATCAATGTATTAAAATGAACAGTTGAAATATAGCTAAATAGAGCTATTGTTAACATTATACTCTTGGAGAATCATGTATTAATTCTAGAAAGTGACACAGGCATACTCAGAAAAAAAAATGCGAGTGCTCCTATCAGGAGTCGAACCAAAGACCTTCCGATTACTAGTTCGAATGCTCTACCACTGAGCTACAGGAGACTCGTGGGAGCTAAGGCTGCATACTGCTACTGTAGCTCAGTGGTAGAGCATCTGAACTAGTAATCGGAAGGTCTTAGGTTCGACTCCTGATAGGAGCACTCGGATTTTTTTCCTAGTATGCCTGTGTCACTTTCTAGAATAATATATCATTCTCATTTATTCACCAAGCTGGAAATATACCATCACATTTATTTCATTATACCCTTACTTACCAAAGTAGTTCTTAATCTCATTTTCTTTCGATCCTGATGGGGCATGATCGCCGATCACCTTAGAAAGTCCGTGAATTCCCATTCTGCGTTTGCACGCAAGACGCAACACTACGATCTTTGCTGCAAAGCGCGCCAAAATGTTCGCCAAATGTTTGCCAGGAGGAGACTGGGAATTATGCATTTTATGTCAGCGGAGACGCACTATTTGGTGAGTAGGTAGATACCTTAAGTAAGGTTATTAAAGTGTATCATATTTTAATTTACGTTATGTAAGTATCATTACAGTGTATCAATCAGCAGGACGCTGCCATTGACGATCTCCGCCGTGATGTTAAGGATTGCAAGGAGGCGATCAACGCGCGAGAAATGGACATTGATGGCACGATCGGAAGATGGCAAAGTCATCTTGCGAAGCTTGAAGAGATCACAGCTAACCAAGCGAAAGACCTTGTCGATACAGCCGCTGCCTTTGTGGCCAAGCTATCTTCAAACAGCGCCGTCTCGCGAGCATCAAAAGCATTACAAGCGGAAATCTCTCAAAGAGAGAGCAAACGAGATGATATGGATTCAAAAGAACAGTTCATCCCAGATGAATCGTCGATCCGAGAGATCATACGCCAAGAACTTCACAATGCACAGGAGTCAAAGTCAGCCACCGGTTCTCGTCAAAGAAAGGTCTCTTTCTCAGACAACACTGGCGGACGAAGTAGACCGAAGCGTAAGCAACAGCAACAGCGCCGACCGCAGAACAGGTCAAAATCGCCGCAGCATCGTGGCGGTCAACAGAAACAGCGGGGTCGATCCAAGTCACCCCGTTCCAACTCGACCAAACGGGTCACGAGCCCTCGTTCGTCGTCACAAAACGCAAAGGGCAAAGGTTCCGGCCCCGTAACATGAAAAATGGCTCTTCAAAATGGCTAAACGACCCTTGTACGACTGGCTCCCTCGAAACTCGGAAATCCATAACTTCTCTCACGTGAATCTTACTGATCGGCAGTCTAGGGTTTTGGGTATGGGGCTGAAATTCAGACCCTCGCTTAAGCCCCCCTCTGTGGATCAGTTTGATTTACAAATTAAAGATTTCTGTCGTCGAGTTCGCCTTCAAGCCTTGTTCGCTGATCAGCCACAGGACAATGATTTCAATCCTCGATTGTACGTTCCCACTGGCTGGAATCCCCCGCGAGAGGACCCTGAACTCGAAGACAAGCTCTTTCATCTGCGTGAAACACTGCGAAGGAACATTTCTGAACGCAAGCCTCACTGGCAGGACAATCTTACAAGACAGGACAGAGCTGAGCTTAAGGAGCTGCAAAACAACCGTGCAGTACGAATTCTTCCAACGGACAAGAACTTAGGCCCAGCGCTCATGTCTACTGACTGGGTGAAAAATGAGACACTCAGACACTTGCATGATGACCAATCATACTCAAAGGTCACCCTGGAGAACTGGTATGTCTGTCGTGACAATGTAATTAAGCGTCGTGAACAGCTTATGTCAACATACAGTCAGTTTATTGTTCCCAGTGTAGCTAGATTCCTTCGTAGTTATGACAATTTTGTTACTCCGACTAAATTCTATATCATCCCTAAGATACATAAGTCACCTATGGTGGGAAGGCCTATTGCTGCTAGCCATTCTTATGTTACTAGGCCAATCAGTATTTTTGTTGATGAACTCGTCAAGCCTAAAATACTTATGCCCACTGTGCTTAGGGATTCCAGTGAGTTGATTCAATTAGTGGAGAACACGGTTTTGCCTCATTGCCTGATTTCATACCGTGGGGGTCTGGGTACGATTCTGTGTATTATGGGTTATGGGACTCAACACCCACATAGCCGGAAAGAGCACACAGCACTTTACAACATTTCCAAGTTTGGTGTTAATCAAGCTAATATTAGGAAAGATACAGCCATTCAAAAACTCCAAATTTTACTAAGAAATGTATGGAACGCCGGACGTGTGTCCGGCGTTCCATACATTTCTTAGTAAATTTTTAAGTTTTTGAATGGCTGTATCTTGCCTAATATTAGCTTGATTGACACCAAACTTGAGGATGTTGTAAAGTTCGATGTGCTCTTTCCGGCTATGTGGGTGTTGAGTCCCATAACCCATAATACACAGACTCGTACCCAGACCCCCACGGTATGAAATCAGGCAATGCTAATTGCTTTCTTGTCACCGCAGACGTAGTCGCCCTTTATCCTAATGTTGACATCAAGAAAGCATTAGTAGCCCTCGATCTCCTGCTTCGAGAGGCACACGTACCCGAGACTCCGCTGTTGGTCCAACTCGCAAGGCTTCTGTTAGAAAATAATTATTTATCTTCTGAATTTAGCCCGGATATATTTCATCAAGAGTTCGGTATCGCTATGGGTACACCATTTGCTGTCACAATAGCCAACGCTTTTATGTATTATCACGAGAAAGATATCGTAGAGCAGTACTCCAGCTATCTTTCTCTCTATCGACGCTTTATTGATGACATATTCACCATCTGGGTTGGCCCAAAAGATACCCTGCTAGAATTTCTCGATGCTCTTCATAACAAAACCGAGCGCATAAAACTTACTTATTGTATTAGCGACAGTAGCACATCTTTTCTGGATTTATTTCTGTATAGGGATGCGTCATCTAACGTGCTGCATTTTCCTACTTTTCAAAAGCCTCAAAACAAATATCTGTATATACCCTACGAGTCGTTCCACCCCTCAAGCAACAAGAAGGCCTTTATTAAAGGGGAATTAAAGAGGTATGCTAGAAATAGCAGCTCCTTTAAGTCTTTCTCAGAGACTAGGGAGAAATTTTGGAAACGGCTACGAGTCAGAGGGTATCATTTCAGATTTTTGCTCCCGCTGTTTCGCGAAATTAGATACAGTGACAGAAAGCGCTGGCTTAATCCGAAAAGTATACGTAAGGTTAATATGACTATTGTCTTTAAGACCACTTTCAACTGTAGTCACGCACGTATTAAGAACGCTATTAACCAGATACTCCCAGATCTAGATTGCACTGTTTGTTACAAATCTACTGTTACTCTAGCTAATCTATGTAAGTAAATTTTTGGGGTCCAGAGTTTTAGCTAAAACTCTGGACCCCAACCAGTTATGTAACGCTCAAAATATGTCACGCATTTAAAATTCTTGCCGCCTATTTCCTGGACGCAAATACAGGCGTAGCTTTGCCACGCATATCCGTAGGTGTGTTTTTATCATTTGTAAAATTCCTTTATTTGTGCTAGGTATAAATATAGGCATACTTGTTAGTTTTGTAAAACTCCCTGATGAAGTGTGCGCTAGTCACACGAAACGCGTAGGAGAAAATAAAAAAGTTTTACTACACAAGTAGTTCGCAGAAGTGCTGCTCACTGGATAACCCTTTTAAAAATTTTAAAAATTCTATCTTCATTGTCTACAGTAGGAAAAGCTATCTAGAAAGGGTTGTCACAAAAGCTAAGACCCCATAAACTAAGACTTTTTTTTTCTTGATATGTCACAAGATGTCACTCTTAGTTTTTGTAAATTATAAGCTTTCGTAATTATGAAACTAAGAACCCATTTTATTTTTCTTGTTTATCCATTTTATTGAAGATGAGTCATGGATGAAAGAAGCAGTGTTATTTTTCCTTATTTTTGATTTTACTGCAATAAACTCACCAAATGTTCAGGTGCTTATTATTGCGTGTGATGAGAAGCCTGTCGGTGAGAATAATGCTGATGTTTGCATTCCAACACGAACCAACCAGTACCCAAGATATACACAACTTTGTGAAGTATGCCATTTCTTAAAGCCTTACCCTCAGAAAGCAAGTCAGTTATATTGGTCTTGCTTCCCAACGACTTCCAGTCACTTTTTCGGTTGGGCCTCTTAGTTTTCGTAAAAATAAGATGGGGTATTAGTATTCCAAATTAGGAAAGGTTATTACGAAATTCGAGACCCAACCGGAAAACGGACATATCAAGAAAAAAAGGGTCTTAGTTTTCACGGTCTTAGCTTTCGTGACAACCCAGTGTAGATAGCTTTTCCTACTGTAGACAGTGTAGCTGGCTGTTCTTATCGTAGATAGTGTAGATAGTTGTTTCTTTAGCTACTGTAGACAGTGTAGATAGTTGTTCCTAGTTATTGATACACTGTAATGATGCTTATATTATGATACACTTTAATACCCCTACTTAAAGTACCTACCCGGTTTGCGTTGAACGTTGGTGAGACGATATCCAAAATGGCGGCCGCAAGGGTCCTTGTTGCGGTTTAACAACTGTTTTAATTTTGAACGTTGAAAAGAATAAAACTTGAGGAATGGCCGTTAGTAGAAGAGAGCTGGAAGAGCTGAAGCCATGGGTAGAAGAAACTGTGAAACGACGCCTAGGATTTAACGAGAAAAGCGTCGTAAACGCTGCCCTGTATTGCGTTACAAACAACTTGGACAGAAGTTCATCTCGAGAGAAGCTGTCGTCGCTGTTGGATGATTTAGCTCCGCAGTTTGTGAGTGACCTGTTCGACAAGGTATCCCAGCTAAAAAGTAGTAAAAGTTCTGGCTCTGGTAAAAGTTCTCAATCTAAAAAACGAACACTAGAAGATGTATTTGGAGAAGATACTGGGGATGATCGCGGCGACTCGTCTCATCTTAAGAGCAAACGAAAGCAGAGTAGGTTTGACGCTTTAAAGGATGATAACATACCTTTACCACCAGCCATGCCTGAAACATCGGAGAGACCCACGCCACTTAGTAGCATCCAAATCAGTGAAATGGTGGCGAGTATGAAAAAACAAATTGAGGAGCGAAAGAAACAATTGAATGTGATCAGGCCGGTTCAGCCCACTACCCCTGCTGTACAACCAGTTCCAGTTACTGCACAGGTAAACTATACAAAAGACAAAAACAAGTATGTGTTTTAGTTATAAGTATATAAAAATGGGTGGGCCAGATTGAAGACCCAAGGTCTGGGACTTAATTTATGACCCCTTTGTCTAGTCATCACATTTTTTCGAGCAAAATTAGTATGAAGAAATGTTTTGGGAATACTTAGTGTGTGTAGTTGTTAAGTTTGCTGTGTTTAGTTGCTTAAGGTGGCCGAACACGGATTGCGTGCGCTTGTCTTTACAGATTCTGTTAGTGATGCTATTAAGCGCGCGCTAGGGTTGTGGTAAGCAAATCCCATCGATCCCTTGATTTTATACCAAATGGATCACAAAGGTGAGTTTTCCTCTTAAATAACTCAGTTTCTCGTTTGTGAATCCTTCTTCATTTATCACCGAACAAAGAAAGTGAGTTCACAAAGAGCTAAGCCTTTCGTCACGCTTTTCATCTGCTGAGAAGACCTTATTTAAAGCCACGCATGCGCATCTGACCAAAAAATGTGACTGGTTTAAATGGAAATGAACTGTTTTCTAAGGAACTGCTCGTTAGAATTTCGTGAAATTTGACAAAACAGTAGTTCTCGTAAAGCGTAACTCTCCTACAAATGAAAACCAAAATCTAACAGAGGGTCTCTTCATAAACCATTAAATTGCAAAACCGACATTTACAGGAGATCTCTCTGTTAAAATTACATGAAAGCAGCATCACTATGTCAGTATTTTGTGAGTTTTTCTGGATACAAAAAATGGAAAAAATCTAACGGGTGCATTTTCTAAAAATTAAGGAAAACCATGTGTACGGTTAATAGCTTGCTGCATTGCCATGGAAACAACACCTTGCTCAACAAGAAGTATCAAAATTTATTCCTTCTTAGTTAATCTTGCACCATGTTCATTTCAGGTACTCAGAAGTACGTAGTTTTCAAATAATGTTTACTAACACCTGTATCCTAGAAAACTGTGTTCGGCAACCTTAAATGCTAAGCCGTTTTTCCTTGAATTCAAGCTATTTCAGCCAAACTTTACTGACCTTTGGATTTTCAGTCTATGGCCAATAGTTTTCAATTTTATTATTATTATTATTATTATTATTGTTATTGTTATTGTTATTGTTATTATTATTATTATTATTATTATTATTATTGTTATTATTATTAATGCTTTAGAAATACACAGGCAAGTAAAAACTAATGACATGACGTCGCCGAAATGTTGGAACATTATATCGTTAGCTAATTTACTTGCCTGTGTATTGTTATTATTACAGTCAACTCTCTCGTAAGTGACCACCCTTGGGGCACGACAAAGTGGTCGCTTACGGGAGGTGGTCTCTTACGGGAAAGATCAACAAAATAAGCCTAATACTAGATTGATTAATTAATATTACCTTATCAGTTACAATTAGGCAAATAGTTACATTTTCTATGGAGACAATGACATTTCTATTCTATGTCTTAAGGAAAAGATTGAAACCACTGGCATATTTCAAGTTGAATAGCGCCTGGACAATCTATTCATTCTCCATGAAACTTGTTATAACATTTTAGAACAGACCACTGTTATTATCTGTCAGCAGTCGGGGGAAGGGTCATTAACCCATAACGCAGCGTGCCGGCCAAAACCGGCCGTGATTTTGGCCATCCTCGCGCTCTGCCCGCGTTAGGGTCCTACCCCTCCCTAGAAGAGATTTTCTGTCCCCTATTGTTCTCATTGCCTTCAGAAAGGACTGACCAATCAGAATCCACTTACTTTGCTCTCCCTGGTTTTGAAAACATTTCGCAGTTTTACAATCGTGTACAAAACTCTTTGAGAAAACCAAACACCAACAGCGCAAAAACCACTTGCTTACTATTTCTCTCTTGTTAATTCTACCACAGAACGTTCCTTCTCTCTCCCACTCCCTGCCCCTATGCAATGACAACCGAAAACAGATGTAGAAACCACTCACTTACTGTTTCTCTCTTCTTAATTCTACCACAGTTATTTCTCCCTCCCCCCCTCCCCCTTATGCAATGTTGATTTGGAAGGTGATGCTTGCCAGGAGACTGTTCGTGACCCAGAAAATAACATTTCGTGACCCAGAAAACAACATTGAGTTGGGGGGGGGGGGGGGGAACGGGAATGTGGTGGTTTCCTTGTTTACTAGTGAACCTGCTTGGAAGGGTAATGTTGTTAGAGATGTTGTCCACGTCGTACTCGTCGGTTAAGAAGACTCGGACCACGCGTTCTTGTTGTAAGGTAACCGTGGGTATTTGGGAAGTGGAAACATTGGAATGTACAGTGTAAGTTACGGCTTTCGGTCAGCCAAGTCCTATGGTACATATTTTCGCTTTGTGCATTGACGAAGTCAAGAAAGGTACTCTTTTTAGCCGTAGGTTAGGTGTGGCGCAAATAGCTTTAGCGTGATTTTCAGCAAAATGCTAGTTCCAAATGTGTGTTTTCCTTTCGGGGCGATAAAACCAACTAGTAGCATAAGGAACTTCAAGCAACGCTGTCACATTATTTCATTAACATGGTTGTAACTTTTCACTTAACCGTAAGGGAAAATAACTGCATTTCATACAAAGACCGGTCTCTTGAAAGCCAGTAAGGCCGTAAGTCACGCAGTGCATGACATAGAACTTGTTTTCTTTCAATGCGTAACAGTTCTCGCCCTCAGTTCTCGCTTATTCAAATCGTGTTGCAGGAAAGGAAATGGCTTGTTTCGAGATAAACTTTTCTCTCAATGAAAAAACGATTTCTTGCCCTTCTATTCTACCCGTTTTGATCACAGCAAAAGTGCGTCTTAGTACTTTGGCAACAGTTCTCGCCCATGTCGCAATAAAGAAACTAATTGAATTTTGAATTATTTTTACGTAATGGGGTGAGAACTGTTGGAAAATAGATTTCCTCTGTGAAACACCTTTAGGAAAGCATTTCAACATGGCGATCTAATGATAAACAAAGCATTTACACGCTGCCAAAGGTAAAACATTGCCAACGAACATATATAAATGACTTTCTAGTGGTGAGAACTGTGGCCGAGAACTGTGCGGACATTTTGATGACGTATGGTATCTGAGGTGCGTTTCTTACATTCCTGTCACGCACGTAGTAGTTTGTAACAATCAAATGAAAGTGTAACAGAATTCTTTTCGTTTCTCCCGCGAGAAAGACCGCTTTCGTGTGCCGTGGTTTAAAGACAACAAGTTCCTATTTAATACAAATATTAATACTCAATGCATTGTCCTTTTGGTCATCCATAGTGACTATAATGTTATCGATTTTTCTTTAGAAGATGGTAACAATTCCCAATGGCATTAATATGAAACACAAATCGGCGGAAAAAAATAGTGAACAATGTTTTTCAATCGAATTGAAGTTCACATGCAAAAATTCGGACAAATCTGAGCAAACTCGGAAAACGGGCTGAAATTCGACATAAGTCGGTTATGCTCCCAGCCCTTCAATTGTTGTTTTATCCAGGCGACTAGCGAGCGGACAGGTCAAATCATTATTCAGGCCACGGACTTTCTGCGAAAATTTAGAGTACTTCTTGATTGTGAATTTGTACTGAAATACTATTCTAATTGACCGATTCTTTGTACTCCGAACAGTTTTTGCGAAATATTTGAAAAACGTGCCCCGCACGGGTCGATAAATTAGCTTCGAGTTGGAGTTGTTGTTCCTTCAAATTGCTTGCGCGTCGCTCGTCTCGCATTTATAATTATACGCGTTTCTTTCTAAGGCGTAAGCAAAGACTTTTCTGAATAAATTTTTCATTTAGGAAAGCTTTCTGTGTGTTTTTCTTTCTATTTTCATTGAGAAAACGTGACAACTGTGTAATCTTGCGTAAACAAACACATGCTCTCGAGACGGATCAGATTTCATCCACGTGACGCGCGGATCAAATTTCATCGAAATTTCGGAAATTTTTACCTTCAAGTTTGTTTTTTGGAAAATTTTGAATTGGCAACTAGTGTATTTTATTCCATAATTAGTAATTTTAACTATCTTAGACTAAAGGGGCATTATTTTTTTTGCCCTGTAAGTTATGTATTTTTACTGCACATGAGGTAGGAAATAACCACTTTGCCAATTTTGCTGAATTTTGAAAAACCTCTGGAAACGGCTGGTGCGTAATGGGTTAAAAATTGAACTGTTGTCACTTCTGAGTAATGATTTACTAACAATCATATGTGATTATGTTGGGTGGTCGCTTACCGGAAACAGAAAACAAAAGAATATGTGTAATTTCTGGCTTTAAAAGTGGTCGCGGTCCCTTAAGAAATTTGAGTGCTGGTCGCTTACAAGAGAGCTCTTGAAACAGTATTTAACAGAGAAACAAAACGGTTATTTACGAAGTGGTCGTTCACAGGAGGTGGTCGCTATGAGAGAGTTGACTGTACTATTATTATTTTTTTTTTTTTAATTTTAAATGGAATTCGAATTTGTGAATGAATAGTGTTTTGATGAATTGATTGGATTTTTCGTAACAGCAGGTTGATTGTAAATAGGATTTTAAGTGAGGTTTTGTAATAAAGATTTTATTATTTAAAATTTATTATTGTTATTGTTATTATTACTATTACTATTGTAAAATTTAGAGAGACTAGAAAAGAGCGATAAAATTTTAGGAGGAAAAAAATATAGGCTCTATTCCTGCTGCTCACTCTGGTCTGGTTTTCATTTCCTGACAAGCAGCTGCTGATAATTATTGAGACAACCAGGAATGTTGTTTTTGGCCTCGTTGTAATAGCCAAGTTGGGATGCAAAAATACAAAAAAATGATCATTTGGTTATTAACATTTGTTGAGCTTATGTCCCATCAAGGAATTGAAGAGTTTTTGGCAAGACTAGAACAAATGCCTTTTTTTGCCTTGAAATCAGATAAGCTCAGTTTGACATTGAGACCAGTCATCATGTAACAAACTTAGTTGTATATTTAATTTCCAAGCAAATTGCTAAATAAACAAGAAATAGCTTACTACTTTCGTAGAAAACACAAGCAATCTACTCAAAGGAGATACCAATGATGATGTAAATCACAAACCACCGATGATGCTTAAATTAGTATTTCAAGAACAAATTGAAACCTTCATTTCTTGGGGAAGAGTATTTTCAAATTGGAGACAGGCACCATGTAAGGACCTATTTTTGCAGAAAAGTTTGTGTAAGCATCTCCAAAAATACCAGGCAGTCTTGCAGATTTGTTTGATTTCTTGGTAGAATTGAAGAACAGCTCCCATGAAAATCTTTTAGGCAACTGTTGCTAAACTGTTGGCCAACAATTTACCAACAACAGGTCTAAGGGTTCAATGGTTTAGCACTGGAACAGCCAGTATGCCACTCTTGGACCAGTCTGTGAACAGCCATGTTGGTTTGGACTTGTCAAAGATTGGGACACCTTCCTTGACCTCACTGATTTCTCAGAAAGTTTGAGAAAATTTTGACAACAACTTTTATTTTGCAAGAGTCACCTTTTTAAAAGCTTTCAATGCAGTGTTGGTGATTCCAGGGTCATTGTTCTTTTTTACTATATGTGTATATCTGATTAAAGCTGGTCTTTTACAGAATTGCAACACTGCCAGTGTGATATTTTAGCCAGCTTTCTTGTTACCTTCCAAGTAAAGCCATTTCTCATTTATTTTTTCAGCCAGTCCCCAGTTTACTACAACAACAGGAATTGATGAATGAAGCAATAGAAAAGGCAAAACGTGCTGCTGAACTGCAGGCAAAGATCCAAGCACAACTGGCTACCAAACCCAATCTGGTGAGAAGAGCTTTCATAAAAGTTTTAGAAAAATGGCACTCATACAATCACTAAACAGTGGAATTTCATTGTTTGGTTATTGTAGATTGTTGATTGAACCTCTCTTTTAACTTGACTGTTACACACTGTCTTGCACTACAGTACCTGTATGTCTGAATTACTAACTATACTGTCTTGAAGCTTGTTCTTCATTGCTGATTACACAATGTGCATGCAAAAAATAATGTCAGAATTATTAATATAAAACAATTACCTCATGGAAAAGTGCTTTATACAAATAATTTGACGCACAAATACAATTATTGTATTTGTGCGTTACTTAACAGCATAGTAAAACTCACTCAAGTCATTTTTTTGGGGGGAGGGGAGATGACTCAACTTGTAAATAAAACTGTTTAATGCTCAGTCTGCCCTTTAGCTCTCTGAAGGGCAATACTTGACATTACTTAATCTTCAACTGAATTTTCTTTATTTGGATATATTTTACTCACTAAGTTTGATTTTTTTTTTTTTTGTACAATCCTTCAGTTTTCCAATACAGGCCTCACAAGTGCTGGTGCAAACTTAATCAAGTCAGGTCTAATTTCTGTGACGGCTGTTAAAGAAGATGCATCTCACCCCAGAGCCCTGATCTTGGACCAGTCTGGCCGCACTGTTGATGCAGCAGGAAGAGCAATTCAGCTCACCAGCAGAATGCCGACACTAAAGGCAAACATCCGTGCCAAAAAAGCAGAACAGTTCAAGATTGAGAAGCCAACAGAAGACTTGAATGAAAGCAAATATTTTGATCCAAGAGTGGGGTGAGCAATGATTTTGTCAACTCTCTATTGTTGAGATCACACTGTTTAAAAAGTGCTCCAGATGACGTTTTGTTGTTTTTGTTGTTGTTGTTGTTGTTGTTGTTGCTGTTGTTTGTACAATGATCGTATTAGTAAGTCTTTTTTTATTATTTGTTCAAACTATTACAACTGTCAATATAATTTTGTAAGGTTTGAAGACCTGCACCCTTTGAACAAAAATGGTGTGAACCATGTTGTATTTTTTGTTTGTTTGTTTTAATTGTATATTGAGCAGACCTGAACCTCTGTTAGGATCACAGATGAAGGTTCAATATCTACACTTGCTTAGACTGCAAAACTGCAGTATTTTGCGTTTGTTCGAAATGCAAGATCTTGTCAAGTGAGAGGTCTGGAGTGAGGGTGGAAATGTAGAGTGAGACTGGGGAGAGACCCTAAAAATACGACTCCACTTTGCATTTTCGAATTTCCTGTTCCTCCAGCAACGGGAAATTCCCAATGGCTGAATTCTGACATGAGATGTCAAATCAAGTTTATAACACCTCATCAGAGATATTCGATGCCATGTCAAGTTATACAAGTTTTTCGCGGACAATGGAGGACGTTGATTCCGATCTGCTCTGGAAAGAATTGGGATTTGTTTTAAAATCCAAGTAGAAGGAAGCTGCTGAGTCATTCCTTGAAGGAAAGGATGTTTCTTGTGTGCTGCCAACGGGCTTTGGTAAAAGCCTTATTATTTTATCAACTGTTTGTTTTGGCGAAGAATAAATTAGATCAAGGAATACAGAATGGCCAACAATCATTGTCATCTGTTTGCTGAAAAGCATAACGGAAGAGCAGATACCGGCTGTTTGCGAACTTCGTTTTGACTGTGAGACGCTAACTGCTATTCGGGAGATCACCACTTGAACAGCCTTGGACAAAACATTTAGGACTTCCTTCATTTTAAAGAGAATATTGACAACAGCCTTCCAATCCTTTCAATGTGTAACATACTTCACCAAATTTCCTTGGTCGCTTCCATCATATATGACCGACTTCTTAGAGAAAACCAAAGTTTCAGCGGCTCTGTTCCGCTGCGGAGTTATGTTTTCAATGCGAGGAAGATCGACAGGAATATTTTCCTTCTCACCTAATGCGGTGGAGTTCTCAATTGATTGACACCTCGACGCCATTTTTTGACCCCCAGGTCAGAACGAATTCGTTATATGGAAAACTAACAGTCATTTTTTCTCTCGCCTCACACGCCCTGCAGGTGAGGTAGGCTCGCGCTTCACGGGCGAGAATTCACGCATCCACAAGAAAAAAACGACTGTTTTGCAGTCTAACAATTGAAGGGGTGCCTGGAAAAAAGCCCTTAGTGACTTCTGATAAATAGCTAGATTCTCCTTCCAAATTTCATTGTATTCGCTTGTGAAACAAAAGGAGAATTTGACCTTACATCAAAAGTCACCTAGGGCCTTATTCCACGCACCCCTTCTATTGCTTGATTATATTGAAAAATTAACAGTGCCCATCATGTTAAATTTACTGCAACGAAAATGAGAATGAACAACAGATTGATAAAGCCGGGGTTGCTTACCACTAATATTGTAAACCTATTGAAAACCAAAGTTTCAGCGGCTCTGTTCCGCTGCGGAGTTATGTTTTCAATACCAGGAAGATCGACAGGAATATTTTCCTCTCACCTAATGCGGTGGAGTTCTCACTTGATTGACACCTCGACGCCATTTTTTGACCCCCAGGTCAAAACGAATTCGTTATATGGAAAACTAACAGTCATTTTTTCTCTCGCCTCACACGCCCTACGGGTGAGGTAGGCTCGCGCTTCACGGGCGAGAATTCACGCATCCACAAGAAAAAAACGACTGTTTTGCAGTCTAACAATTGAAGGGGTGCCTGGAAAAAAGCCCTCAGTGACTTCTGATAAATAGCTAGATTCTCCTTCCAAATTTCATTGTATTCGCTTGTGAAACAAAAGGAGAATTTGACCTTACATCAAAAGTCACCTAGGGCCTTATTCCATGCACCCCTTCAATTGCTTGATCATATTGAAAAATTAACAGTGCCCATCATGTTAAATTTACTGCAACGAAAATGAGAATGAACAACAGACTGATAAAGCCGGGGTTGCTTACCATTAATATTGGAAACCTAACCTGAAGATTCCAGACATGTTTGATTGGAAATTAATATGAGTCATTTGTATTGAGATGAAAGATAGAAATTTCATTTTAAAAAATTTCCAACAGCGTAGGATGGTAGCATATTCTGTGTTATTTATTTTTTTGAGACTGAGAGATAATATTTTACTGTATTTACCTTACTAAAAACAACATTAACCATAATGTACAATGCAGCATTCTCCATCCCAGTATTTAAAAATTAATTCACATGAAGTCCGCACTTCGGTTTAATCATTTGAGAGCATGTGCAGCTCATCAAATTGAGATCCTCAAAATCTCCAATATCCTCTTTGTTGGCGGTCAAGTGTTCATTGGGCTATTTCTTTTTATTTTCAAACTCCAAAAACGTGCATTTTAATTGAAGGAGAAGAGAAACTTAAATGAACCACAAGATTGCATCACTCCAATCAGCAAAGTTAAGCCCTGCTCTTTAGGGTTATGAGTTGTATGGGTGACCTTCAGGAACCATGTACTAGACTTCTTCGCAATTTTTTTTTATGAAGTAGAGAGTGCTTATTGACTGATTTCTTTACTTTTCAATCCTTGGTTTTTAAAATGCTTCACGTATCACTCACATGTTTGAACGTTAAATGCGCAGTTCCATGTGTCAAAGTAAACTTTTGGAAAATATCTGTCTTAAAGAGGAAGTTGTTTCAGTAAGTGGAAGGATTTAGCAGACAACACCTCTACTAACTGGTTACTTAGAAACAATTATTCATTGCATTGATCACTCATTCATTATAATAAAATTTCGATATAACGCGCGCGCTGATTGGTTGAAACAGCGTGCTTTATCAGAGTACAGATGCACGGAGCAACGGTGTCACGCCATCAACCCGTTTGGGAAATTCCTGGACTTCTCTCTCGGTTTTATTTATTTATTATTATTATAATTTTTCAATCCAGACGTCTTTTATAACCTAGAAAACGTAAACGAGCTGGACATAGACCATCCTGTGCGCATACAAGGTAAAAAAACAGTACAAATAACACAGTGATTGAAAGTGAAGTTTCCGAAGAAGTTAGCGTCTAAAACACAGAGCCAAGTAGTAATATAAACAAACCAAGATTTGCAAACATGTCAACCGACGAAATGGTCGGAATTACATGGAAGGGAGAGACGATAAACACCAAAGATAGCATAAAATGGACAGCTCAAGAGGTAGGCAGAAACACTCGACTACGTCTCGTGTTTCCCCCTACATTTCTTTCGTGCTCTAGCCGCTTCCTGCGTGCTTTACAACGGAACAGAGCGCAGTCAAGGCTTCTTTATTTGTTAATTATGATAATTCATTCATGGTACATCTACAATTCACGAATTAAAAATGTACTATAATTGAAGATTTCAAAGCATCTCCCTCCTTCTTTACCATTCTTTGAGGCCACATGGAAAAGTTTGGTTTTATTTTTCAACCAGATCTAAATAGCTAGGTTTATAATGACTTTGACTCTGCTTTTTACGCTGTATACCTTCTCTACCTTTTTTAGTATCAAATCAGCACAACGAAACAAGAGAGGATTTAAGTTTCACGAAAAAGGAAAGTTTCAGCAAATAGCTCAGAGAATACGAGCCAAGGTATGAATGCATGATTTGTCATCAGTCATGTTTTGATATCTTTGTGAATTTATCCATGTCTGGTTCGCACATGTTTGTGACATAAGCAAGTCATGACATGAGACACACTGGACTTAAGTTTTCATCTAACAGTCCTAGGGGGTTATCAAGCAGCTGTTGCACCCCATCCCCACCCACATCAACCCCTTGCACCAAGAAACAAACGAATCTGTATGACAAAGGGTGCAACTAAATCTTATAAACATTGAAACTTGACAAGTCAGCTAAATCCTATCCCCTTGCTTTTAATGTTATTTATTCGTAGACAAATTTAGATGTTTTTGTTGGCCTTTATGAATTCCACCTTTTTCCAAACCGGTACTCCTTTGACATGAAAAACATTGTACCCCTCTATCATACCTCAAATATATGCCAAGGACAAGAATGTCCCCTGTGTGATTGATACAGCAGAACTGATAATACATCTTACCTCTTACCAGGAATTTTCCTATTTATTTTAATTACTTGAATTTAATATCAACCACTTCAGCTCACTATTTTGGAACCATTTGCTTAAAAAGCTTTTGCCTGCCCTGTTGATGTTGTATTCAGTCGCACATGCATTCATCATTGGGTCTTTGTGCTCTACAACAGTCTACCATACAGGTAGAAGCAGTCCACTCTAAGGAAAGCAAGATGGAAGAAAGACTGTGTGGCTTTATCTTTTGTTTTGTTTGTGTGAAAACCAGATGTCAGTGAACAAAAAATAGTGAGGTACAAAAAAGATAAAATTAACAATGGGTGTTACTGGTGATGATCATTAAACCTGTAGGTTATCAGTAAAGGCTAAGAGGTGATAAATGTCATGGTTAATCCACAGAGCTTGTGAAAATGTCACTCTAATTTTATAACTTTGCTTTAACTCAAATGTTATATTGTATTCATTGTTTCAGGTACAATTAGACAAACTTCAGAAAGAGATTGCAGCGGTAGCAAAGAAAACTGGCATTTCATCAGCAACTAAACTTGCACTGATCACTCCTAAAGAGGCTCAAGAGGACACTGTTCCAGATGTTGAATGGTGGGATGCAAATATCCTACCCAGCAGAAAATACATTCATTTGCAGTCTGAATACACAGAGGAGACTATTGCTGGAGTGACGGCATTAGTAGAACACCCCATACAGAAACACCCTGCTGGTAAGATATTCATGTATCAAACGTCTTCCCTTGTTAGTTAAAAGCTCTTGTTTCAGTGCTTTTTGACTGAGAGGAGAAAATTGTACACTCAATCTGAAGTTGTCCTGATTAATTTTACTCCCAGATGTTTATAAATGCATGTATGGCCCTTGTAGTTTTTATTTATTTATTTATTTTTTATTTATTTATTACGCGGGATGCCCTGAAGGGGCATACCGTGTCTAAAAATGGGTTGATTTCTTTTTCCTCATAGCCACAAATCTGTACGTTAATTTATTCATTAAACCCTCCCCTCTCCTACTCGGGATGTATTGTTCTGATTGTCTTCAACAACAGCAGGCCAATCAAAATCCATTCTTGTCGCTAATATCATGAGGGAGGGGACCCACTCACCCCTACCTGTGTGACGTCAACGCATCATTTGATATATTTATTAAAAACGGATTAAATTTGTGGCACCATATTGTTAACATGTTGTGGACTCAAGTGTGCCGTTTTCAAAGGGAAATTTCACCATTTTGAAGCGGTAAATCGAAAGAATAACTTCTAAGAAGCACTCGGCATCTAAAACGGTGGAAATTGGAGAGTTCCTGGCGAAGGAATCGTGCTTTCTTTGACAGTCTTAGACCACGATTGCAGACAGAAAAGAGGTCATTGAGAAGCTTACGTTATCGCAATGGAATTCCCACAATTTCCCTTGAAACCCTGAGTAGGGTAACACAAGGGAAACAACGTAACACGATCTTCGTGACTCAAACTACATGTATTCCATTAGCAAGGATTGTTTTATAAATCTGCGAAACATACAGTTGGAATAAATGAATCAGCTACAGCATCACGCGTAATGCCAGTATAGCAGGCATCTTGTTTATTTATTTATTTATTTATTTATTTTATATTTTTATTTTATTTTTTTATTGTTTGCCACCAAATATAATTTACAAAATTGGAAAGAAATAAATGAAAATGGCGAGGAAGCCCAAAGAAACCCTTATAATGCATGGGGTTGTTAAATTACAATGTAAAGATTAATAGCATGGCAGTGGCAAGATAGGTTAAAATAATTAATAACCATTAGTAATAATATCCAATAATGAAAGGGAAAGAAAATGGGGAATGGGGAAAGGTAGAAATTAAAGTAGAAAGGTATTTCTTCAACTTGGTTTTAAAAATTGCAACATTTGTTGAATTTTGAATATCTGGGCTGAGCTGTCAGTTTTCAAATCAAAATGTTTTCCCCCACAATTTATGTGTAAGGTAGTGAATATTCACTTTGTATTGACTGGGCACGAGGGGGTTCTGCACAATATTGGCAGAAGGTTGTGACAGAACAAACCCCGCGTCACTTGGTGTGTACAAAAATGGCAGCCGACCAATTTTTCATAGTACAGTCCCAAGTAAACAAGATTAACAAGAAGTTTATTACGTGCCGTCAGTTGATCACAAAACTATTGCTACTATCTGATGTTATGCTACTGAAATGTCAGAGGAAGAACTTCCCATGTTCAGTTTTTTAAGAACAAAAAAATGAAATTTCACTAAATGGCATTAAAAGATCTTAAAAGCAGAGAATCAACTACATAACAATAGAAGAGACTAAATAAACAAATGGAAAAATTCCAAACAGAAATTAAAGCAATTTTTCTTCTGTTGGCGTACACTCAATGTACAGTCTTTTTAACTCGTGAATGCGCGTAGCGCAATGAACGAGTTATAGCGATAGCTGGCTGTTGACTTGGTTGGTTGGTCGTTCGGTTCTGTGGTTAACTTTCGGGCGTGCGCAGTGAATAAGTTTTAAATTCAATTAGTGAAAAAAACACGTGAACATTTTTTGTTCACGGCGCATCAGGAAATTCTTATTCAATATGTAGAGAATAATTTGACGATCATTTACTGCAAGAATGGAGATTTTTCGTTCAATCTAAGCAAAGTTACAAGTTTTTTCAGTTTTTCAGAAAGTCCAGGGTCGTAAACTCAATTAGTGAAAAAAAAAGCGTGAAAATTTTTTTCACGACGCATCAGAATTCTCTCATTCATTCTGTAGAGAATAATTTGACATTCATTTTAGTGTAAGAATGGAGATTTTTCGTTGAATCTGAGCAAAGTTATAGGTTTTTTCGTTTTTTTCCACGAAATGCGGTGTTAAGAATTGAAAATAATTGAATTTACAAATAATTGAATTAAAAAATAATTTAATTTAAAAGTAATTGTCGGCATGGACTTTGAATAAACAAGACGCTTTTTAGAGCTTTTACCTTTAGCACTGGTGGCCTTATTTATTGTAGGCCTCACCGATTTTTTAACCCATACTCCCTTCGCGATTGAACTAACTGAATCATTTTAGTCAGAAAGAATGCGTGAGAAAGCGGAAAGTGCCATGTCACGCATCAGTGACGTCGTAAACAAAATGACGCAAATTTCTGGTGAAATGAACACTTTAAGACGTGGTCAGCTTTCATAGAGGTTTCAAAGGGAAAAAATGTTTCATTTGCGCAATTTACAACTGGTAATTTATGGGAAAGCAACAGGATGCGGTTGATAAATAATTCTTATTTAGCAAGAGCTTGTCATATTTCATTATTTTTACTTGAGGATTGTGTGGACTGAACTCCAAAGGAAAAATTTCACGCATTTATGTCGGGCATGAAATGTAATGTCCTCAATGAACCACAAGTTCACAAAATGCCATATTGAATTCAATAATCTTCAATGAGTGGGAATTGGTCATTTTAAGCAGTCAACAAATGAATGGCATACTGGGTAGTTTAGCTGCAAAAAAAACTGTCACTCTTTTCATCTACTACTGTAAAGGAACTTCTCTTGTTACTCGGGCCATAAGGCAGCTCGAGTTAAGTTTTCGGTCGCATTATCAAATTTTTTTTTATTTTTTTGGTCACGATGGGCTGAGGGATAAGCCTTCGGGCCATGAGTTAAGTTCTCTGTCTCTATAACTTGGCACCTCATGGCCGGACTACAAAGAATGCGACCGACAACGTAACTCATGACACCAAGTCTTATACGTTAATCGATAGATACAGAGATATAGTGAAGCAGTAAGTAACTACCAGATAAAATTGCATTATTTGCAGCACGAGTAAAATACAGGAGAAAACATTTGTTAGGTAGAATACCTTGTGCTTAATACCGGGATGCATTAATTCCCGGGCTTTAATCCTTACGTTTTCACCTTTGATTTGGAGACAGAAACCATTTGTACTTTGATTATGTTTCAATACGAACTGAGAGTCATATAAATATCTGTATGACCCCAAGCATTGATGACGCTAACAGCAATTTCTGGTATGATCGTTGTGCATGTGAAGGCCACATTCAATACGCTTACGCTTTCTACCAAATCTTGTGGTGATCACTGGTATTGTATTAAAACCCAAACTTTTGCAAGCATTTTTCGTCACCATTGTTCAAGTCCGGATATTTACAGGTTTGGACAGAAATGAGTAGTCATTACGAATTTCCGAGATACTTCTCTCTATGAATGCTAAAGTCTTAATATTTTTAGTCATTTGACCCGGGTCACATGAACAGATGCAAAGAAACGTAAATTATCTGTTAATGTGTCTATTTTTATAGTGTCTTTTGTGCATGACAAATGTCGTTTTTCCCTGTATTTCATTGTGACTGCAAGAAATGCAATTCTATCTGGTAGTTACTTATTGCCTCACTATCTCTCTGTATCTATCGATTTGGGGGAATTAACGATGCTGGAGGTTATCACTGCCAAAAGATTGTAAGCTTATGCTCCACGCAGTCAAATATGGCCTGAGTATAAGCTGGAAACAGCTTCTTGTTTGTATAGGTCCAAGCCAAGTTTAGTTCTGTTTGTGATTAAATTTAGCAAACAAATCAACTATTTTGACTCCCATGCAGCTTGAAAAAATACTTCAACTTTGCTTAATGAACTCTAATGCCAACATCACATAAAAATATAATGCATCAAATATCTAGTGATAATTCTTGAAGAAATTCATCAGGCTAGATAAGTGAACAGTCGATTTAAATGTTCTTACAACATAGCCAGTCTTATATTAATGTCTTATTAATGCTGACAGTTTCGATGACTGTCAGCCATCTTTATCAAAACTTGAAAAGCATGAAAAGTGTCAGAAGCCTTAAATAGGCTTTTGAAGGTGTTGATTATTGCGATAAATGCGCAAAGTCACTCTGTAGACGCCCGCCAAAAAGGCTGGAGTGGTGTACAAAATACCATGCAGCCAATGCGAAAAGGTATGTATCGGTGAAACAGGGAGACAACAGGGAACCAGGATCACAGAACACAGAAAGGAAGCAGAAAAGATCTCTAACAGAAATTTCACAAGAACCACCTGCAGAGCTTCTACCAATGAACATCATAAATCAGCCATAGCAGACCATGTCTGTCAGAAGAATCATATTATGAATTGGGAAGCAAGTGAAATAGTTGAGCAGGACAGCGACAAGTTGAAGCGATGGATTAAAGAAAGCATATGTATTAGATCGAACACTCCTACTATGAACAGGGACGAGGGAGCCTATCAGCTTTCTCCCATATGGACACAAGTGATCTTCACCCCCAAACCAGGGGGAAGCGGGCGTCTACAGAGTGACTTTGCGCATTTATCGCAATAATCAACACCTTCAAAAGCCTATTTAAGGCTGCTGACACTTTTTATGCTTTTCAAGTTTTGATAAAGATGGCTGACAGTCATCGAAACTGTCAGCATTAATAAGACATTAATATAAGACTGGCTATGTTGTAAGAACATTTAAATCGATCTAGTGACAATGCATAATGCTAAAAAGTGAAAACTACAAATACAGTTAAACATGTTACAAATATTGTTATGCTAATAATGAAATCAATGAGAAACTCATATTGAAAATAAGATGTAACTAATAATACAAAAAAGTCATAAGCTTATAGCAGCCTGTGCCAGTTAGTCCATGCTTAAATTATAAAGATAAAGTAGACAATTTTCTGTGAGTATTGCTTAACTGGTTCGAGAGTGTCCACCTTTCATACAATAAGACCGATTCATGTAGTATTTACTGTAATATTATCTATTTGATTAATTTTCTTTGTTTAGCTGAGCCTAAAGAAGCACCATCTCTTCCCATCATGTTGACAAAGAAAGAAAGAAAAAAGATCCGCACCCAGCGACGACGAGAGATAGAGAAAGAAAAGCAGGAGAAGATCAGACTTGGATTAGAACCACCTCCACCCCCAAAAGGTGGGTTTTTTCTTGTTGCTTAATTTTTTGTGGAAAGCAACTGTCTCCATTTTTCTTATTCTTATTTTGACCCATGCATTAAGTCAAAGTTAATTGTAGGATAAACTGATGTCAATGAACCTTGAGATAAGGCCAAGCTGTGTATCAATGTGTTGCAGGACTATCAAAGCACCTCCTTGTTCTATTGTCACACAATGTACAGCATTACAAAGAGGTCCTGTATGATAAAGTAACGGAAGACATCTCGTTCAAAGTACTAATAGAACAAGGAACAATAATTACCAGTTTACTATAAAGTATCCTTCTTTCTAAGCAAGATCCAGCATAGCTTTGTTTCTTTTATGCTTATTATTCCACATCACATGTTCATCATGCCTGTATGCTCCCTTAAATGCCATGCACCACTTTTCCTAAGCCAATTCTTTCTGGGCTTTGGTTCATTCACAACCGTACATTTTCCCTCCCACCCTCCCCTGCGATTGGAACCTTTGTCGTGCTCTTTAATCCTCACTACCTTAGTACCTATAAGTCCATTTTTTTTTTTTTTTTTTTTTTGGGGGGGGGGGGGGGGGGTGTTAAGAGGCATTTGTATCGCTATATATACAAATCAGTATCAACAGATGCCTTTGGATGTTCCCTTAGTTCCCTGTGACTAGGGTAAATGGGCCTCACCTTACTGGTGACTGATCAGGACCTCTGTCCAAGGTGGTTACCCCTGATAACACCTGATCTTGTCTCCCCCCAGGAGAGCTCCTTGCCTGGTCCCCCATACCCCTTGATTAGTGTACTTTCCTGCCACCCAAATTTGCCCATTTCTGTCTGGTCGCGCCCTTTATATTGAAAAAGCTTCATTGAAAGAGTTGATTTATTTGTATTTACCCATGCTGGCAAATTTCTGACCATCGCAGTGCCCGATTAGTATGCTGTTTAAACTTCTAGTGCTCCACATAGGATAAGTGAGAAGAACTCAATCACTAGTACTTGAACTGTAGGGCTGGAAATAATTTTTCTTGTTTAACAGGACATGTATCCCTACAGAACTTCACTTTGTTTGGGCATATTATAAGATTGTTCACTATTTCAAATTTTACTCAAGTCATGGGAAGCATCATTTGTGGCAAATTAAAATGTTTTTTTTTTTTTTTTTGTAATGATAAGTCATATGCCACATGCATGTCATCAGACAGTTCAAAATGGTTCAAATATCATTTGTTTGGAGTTAAAGCCAAGTAATTTATCCACGCATCTGTGTCACTTTTGATATTGTAGTTAAAATCTCCAATTTGATGAGAGTTCTTGGAAATGAAGCAATCCAAGATCCAACCAAAGTGGAAGCACACGTGCGAGCACAGATGGCGCAGAGACAGAAGTAAGTGTTCAGTTTATCCAGTGGAAAGAATATAGGAGTCCTGAGGTAGTGGGCTACTTTGTTCTTAATTATTATAGCACCAGGAGCTCAAGCTAACATTAAGATCAGTAACCATATCTCTCTTGTTTGCATATGAAAACTTTATCCATGCCAGGCATTTTTTATTATTTCATTTACACTTTGGTAAAAGTTGCCATAAATAACTTTGGCGATCATGTAAGAAGGAAACTCAGATGAGGTCAAACTCTTGATTTGCAACATTCAAACCATTTAAATGTTTGCTGTTCATTGTGCAAAGAGATTTGTTCAGTTTTACTAGCTTCCTAATAATAAATTGAGAGACACAATGCTCTTTTGCCTTAACAACAATTCTTTCAAGGTTGATGAAAGTTAGGATGGATTTATTGGCATACATATAGTGCAGGAAGAGCATTGGCTGTGAAAAGCACCTGATCTTGTGAAAAACAAGCAGACACTTATAATGAGATTCACATGGGCAACTGATACCATGGGTGTGTCAGATTGTTTGGGGGTTATTTTTGTTTAAATGAAATAAATACATTTGTGCTGTACATGCAATGTACTTCACAAATACTGATTAAAATTTTTGCCTAAAAAAAAAAATTACAGAAAATTTGATGGGTCCACGACCATCAAACTTAGAGAAGAGGTATGTTTTTTGGAAGTGACTTCTTAAAGTTAGCCAGGTTATTCAATTTATGAATACTGTATGGGGGTCATTCTAGGTGCACAATCCAAAAAACTCTGTCACCATACTGGTGTATGTTCTATGATGCACTTAAAGTTCTTGAGTTGAAGACCTTAAAGATCTCAAAGATATATCAGCAAATCAGTCAAGTAACCTAGAAATCACCTACTCTGATATCAGCATGACTAGTGCATTAATAGAAGAAAGACAAAAAAGCCAGTTTTATCATTTTTTTTTTCTCCTGGCTGTTTATGTATTTGTAGCGTTTGAAGTGTATTTGTTGCATTACCAAGTAAACTCTTGCTTTGTTGGGAGGCACTGTTTGTGCTGATCTCAATGTTAGCTTGGACTGCCAGTTGTTATGTTAGTTGTGGAGAGCATGCTGTCACCTTCTGTGTGGAATTTTTGCTTTGCCAACCTTAACTGATTAGCTGTGTTGGTACCACACTAACAACACAGTCAACAGTGCGACAAAGTTTGCAAGTCATGCTAAAGCTCTTAGAGGAACGTTTGTGAAGTACATTGTAGAAGTTAAAGCTGGAAGATTCACTTTGGGATAATTCCTTTTAACAACTTCAATAACCTTTTTGTGCCTATATTTTGCAGGGCCCATGAAGCTGCTAACGCTGCTAGAAAACTAACCCCAGAAGCACGACGTGAAAAAACAATCCGTAAACTAAAGGAGGACACTTCCCTTGGTGTACATGTAGCTGTGTTTAGAGTAACAGAGTTGAAAAACCCACAGAGAAAATACAAAGTGGACATCAACGCACAGCAGCTTTACTTGACAGGTGTGTTAAGGATCCCATATCCACTCTTATGAAACAAGATCACAGTTACCCAGCACAAATTTCACGGAATTTACTGCAACTTATCAAAACCCCAAATTTTGGAATTCCCTTCCTGCAGAATTCAAAAATAGATCCTATCTCTACTAGTTATTTCTTTATTTTATTTTATTTTTTTCTTTTAGATATTTTTCTATTTCCACTTGCATTTAATCTACTTTTAATTTAGATTACCTCTGTATATATTCTTAAACTGTTCATTTTACCCTTGGTAGTTTTTTATTAAGATCTGCCATACTCTTTTTTCCTTATGTAAATAACTGATACACTAGTCTGAAAGTTATCTTTTCAGGCTGCCCTGCCACCACGTTATTCTTGTAAATGTTTAGTGGTGAACGGTTTCATTCAATAAAATAAGAATGTTACTTACAAGCATTGAGGGTGCACTCAATAGTGATCAGGTTTAGGTACTCATTAGGTGCACTTGGCCGTTCAGTTTGACTTGTGTGTGTGGGTTTTTTTTTTTTATCACTTAGGTTGTGCTGTTCTCTATAAAGATGTCAATCTTGTGATAGTCGAGGGAGGTCCAAAAGCAATTAAGAAGTTTAAGCGTCTAATGTTGCAGCGAATCAAATGGGCAGATGGAAAGGAATCTGATGATGATAATGATGAGGAATCAGCCAGCAAAAAGGCAGCACCGTGTGTACTTGTCTGGGAGGTGACTATGAAACATTTGTCATTCCTCTTCGCTTGTTATGACTCTGGCTCCATCTTGTGTGATTTTAAGGAGTAAAATAGCATTTTTTTTTATCTTTGCGGAACTCTGGCTGGAACTGGCTGCTGTAAACTGGATAACCGTCGACCTTACAACACAATACCGTAAAATAAAAATTTCTTTATTTACTCTCGGCAGCGTTTATAGCACAAGGTGTTAGTGGGATTGAGCATTAATCTTCACAAACAAATTATTTAAATTGAACATAACAGGATTAAAAAGACAACTGCCTTGACGCAAACCAGCTACCTATTTACAAGCGTAGCCGAGGAGTTGAACTCAGGACAGCGGGACGTGAACCCGGGACCTCTGGATTTCAATACATACAAATTAGCACGCATAAATAAAATTACTACAACAGTCATGTACTGACTCACTGATGACACTGACGGGCACAGAACATTTTCAATGTCGTATTTCAGCTTCTCGTGGGAAAACAGTAAACGAGACCTGTAACATTACTATTACAGTCAATCCACATCGCGCGTGACCAGTATTTTTTGAAATTTGAGCGGAAGTTTGAAATTTACATGCCAGTTTTGGACATCGCAACGAGATTTCAGAGTTCCCGTAGAACTTTCCCTAGTTTGTTGACGATATTGGCTAATTTGCATATTTTAAAAACTTGAATATCTCTGGAACAAAAAGAGATATTTGAAAATAGTAAACAGCATTCTTCTTCTCGTACAGACTACTTGTTTATGTTTTAAAATGGCTTAGATTTGAAAGACGCGAATTTCGTCATAGTAGCACTTTAAGTATTTAAAAATAACAGTTGTTTCCCAAGTATTTTCAATCTTTTTTCTTTTCTTTTTTTCCCTTTTTTTCCAGTTAATGCGTCTTTTTCGGAAAGATTTCCAGAGAAATGTTCAACATTCCATTCAAATGCCGGACATTACAAAGAGGAATGGGCCCTTTCCAGCTAACGGTCACATGGTACAAAATTCACCTTTCTGAAGAGCAAGTTGTGCACCTAAACAAAGCGGCTTTATCCAGTCACACTGAATTTTCGTTTTTTTTTGGATGTCCCAGTGCGTTGCTTGCTCTCCAACATGGTGGATTTTGTACCATGTGACCGCTAGCCTCGAAGGGCCCATTCGAATGTTCATTTCATTTTCGGAACTACTGGTCACGTGTGACGTAGGCTGACTGTAATTAACAACAAACAGTGGGATAGAAAGACAGGAAAACATGTTTTTACCATCGCATTGGATAATAAACAGTGTTGCAACTCTCCTGATGATTGTTGTTTCCTTTGTACACAGGGCACCAACAAAGAAAGGAACTTCAGCGACTGGAAGTTTAAACTATGTCCAATGCAATCGACTGCAAGAGAACACCTTAAGAAATATGGAGTGGAACATTACTGGGACCTGGCTCTAAGTGAGTCACTCCTGGAAAATGCAGATGATTGAATCCCTATTTGTTGTTCTTCTATTTGTAACTGCCAATGAAGGTAAACATGCTCAACCGTGACGGGGACTGACTGCGAGGAATCAAGTGTTATTCTCAAGAGTTAGCACCAGTACTATATTGTAAAGGGTGCGTGACACCAGTAGGATACTTGGCTACATAGTAACGCCTCTGATCAGTACACCATAGGCTACTGACTTGTTCAATAGACCTTGTTCCAGCATGGCTTCCATTTTAAAATTCTTTTGTTGGTATTCAAATTAGCCGTTCTTTCCTCGTTCTTAAGCTCAAAAACGAGGCAACGAGGCAAAAATGGCCTCGTTTGAATGCAGGCAAAATAATAGTAAAATGGAAGGCATTTTTGGAATAAGGTTTATTTTATTTAACAAATGATTTGAGACTGTTCATTTTATTTGTCACTGGAAACCCACCAAAGCTCTTAAGCGATTTATTTTTTTTCAAACCTCTTCACTTTCAAATGATCAAATCATCTGTCAAGTCGCGTACGATTAAAACCGCATAAAAATCTGAACCGGTTCGCGTAACTGTACCTGTTTTTCAATTAAACTGTATTTTCAAAGATAACTGTGTTTGCCTTGTTATTTTTAGTTAGCATAATTACAGTCGAACCTGTATCAAGCGATCACCCTCGGCTAATGGCTAAGTGACGGCTTGATACAGGTTGCACAGAATACAAGTCAAACACAATAAAAACGACATTTTATATAACATTTGATAACTTAGTGTACAGTTTATACACAAAAGCCCTCACAAAATCACTTACTTGGTTAAGAAACTGCAGCGATAAAATGGTATGACAAAAGAGAACTTGGTATAGAAACGGACTCATAGAACATTAACGCCAAGATCCTACAGTCAGTATTGTAGGTCGTTAGAATTTAACTGCCTGGTAGGCTGTTTTTTACCATTTTTGAGTGGTTTCCTGTTACAAGGTGACCGTTTAAAACAGGTAAAGACAATAGAAACAGTTCGTTGCGATTTTGTAAAGGGTGACCGCGCCCGCTTAACAGAGGTGACCGTTTAATAGAGGTCAAAATTACAGTAATTAAGGGACGTAAATTTCGGGACTTGACGACTGACCGCTTAATACAGGTTCGGCTATATTTTTGTATGTTTTCGTTGTGTTTGGTGTTTCTGACTTCTTACCAATCACTGACTGAGAGTCAAGTTTCCAATCAATACAACTTTCCTCCTTTTAATAGTATTACGTACAAAGATATATTTTACAATACTGTTTGCATTAATGCAACTCAGCTAGAAATTTTTACAATGTAAACTAAAAAATTTTGTTGGTGAATAGTTGTGTTTCCGCACAGATATGAAATAGTGTGCGCCTCCTCTCTGAAAACGCTAGCATGTAACTGCAGGCGATCGCCGCAGGCTAACCTGTGCTAAGAGCTATTTAGATGTCCAAATGTGGATATAGATTAAATTATGTAGTCATTGTCCTTCTGTTTATATCTGTTCAACATGGCGACATCATGTGTATAAGATGCAAGAAAACAAATGTTCCGAAGAACATCATATTCGGAAAAGACAAAGCTGAGCCCGCAGACACAGGAGGTTTCTTTTCATAGTAGTCATAGTAACAAGGCTTCAGCTTGTGATGTATGGTGCCTGTACTTTGTAGTTTGCAGTGACCAAGTCCTTCATGAAGAGTACTTATAAACCTTCCCTCACTGCTGTAGCCAAGTCCGTACTCGAACGATTTGCAGCTATATGGAAGATAGAAGGAAATAATAACGCGTCAACAAAACGGATCATCTATGCTCAGCATATCTTACAAAAATTCACTTTAAAATTTTTTGTCACCATGGGACAAAATCTGAACAATCAAAAGATTCCAGACTCTTAAATATCTCCTGTATCTGAAATACATTGTTTGATATCGTAGGTCATGTGTGTGGGGACGTGCGGGTATTTTTGTCGCTATTTTGAGATCCACATCGGTACGACATTAAAGATTTGTTCTTCAGTTACAGTTTTATTACAAACCATGACAAAACTTTCAACCAGTTAAGGTGAGTTATGAAGCATTACTGTACCTTGAAATACCTCTACACTTGGCAGCACAAAATTCTAGGCTGACATTAGCGTGAATCGAAAGATTCTTGTGATCTTCCATAGACAGACATTTGTTCTTTTCCAAAGCAAAGCCTTTTGGATCTGAAAGACAGAAAGTTGTTGTGAGTTTCAAGGAATGCGCAGTCTTCATTTGTGTGATGAATGTGATAAACTGTAAGGCCCTACCATCTCTTTCATTTTCTATATTCAGTTGTTCACTCTCTTTCTCTGTACTAAATTAAGTTTTATTTCTGAATCTCTCAAATAAAGTCAAATTGAACTCAGTGAAGAAGTGTTGTCTCTTTTCTTGTCGTTTATAACCCTGCATTGTGTAAACAAACAGTCCTTTCACGGAAGTCTCCGTGCGAGTTTTTCCAATTTCTCGGTAACCAAGTTTTCTTCGAACGAAATACAAGGGTAGAAACGACGAGAAAGACACAACACTACTTCACTGTGACTTTATTTGAGAGAAATTAAACTTGATTAAGTCAAACGGCATTCTCAGGCATATTAAGGCATGGCCAAAAGCCTCATTTGCATAATATCAGAAAACAATCATAATATCTCGTGGATTGAACAAAGAAACGTCAAACTTGGCAGTCTTATGAAACCTGATGACCTTAACTGATTCTTGCTTTTAAGTGTGGAACATTTTGGTCACGTGACCATTAAATGATGATTAACGTCTAAAATCTTTAAAGTAAAATGGGGTATATAAAACAAACTATAATCAAACCTTTTCGGGTGTCATACTATTACGCTATGAAAGTTCATTATTAATTAGCCTTGTGTGGTGGTACCTGTCATTCCTATCAGAAGTTATTAAGTCATTTCTAATGTCACGTGACCTATTTCCCTTAATTGCAGGACTGCTATTTAATGTGGACACGCAAACAAGGCTAATTCATTTCAAGCCCTTATCATGTAAAAGTATGACACCAAAGGAGATTAAATACTATTTCATTTTATATACCCCATTTGGCTTAGAAGATCTTTAACAATCAATGATCATTTACAGGTCACGTGACCAAAATGCTTATCACTTTGAAGCAAAAATCAGTTAAGGTCTTCAAGTTTTATATAACTACCAAGTTTGACAGTTTTTTGTTTCATGTACGAAATGTTATGATTGTTTTCTATTTTTTATGCAAATGACGCTTTTGGCCATGCCTTAACATGAGAAATCTTGAGACGATCACCAATGCTGAGGTGTATTCATGTTGTGATCTGTTCTGTTACTTACTGTTACAAGTTCGTCCGTCCCAGAGTCCTGTGCAGTCACAAATGAAAAAACTGCCATCCACGTGACATTTGCTGTTGTATTTACATGGGCTGGACACACATTCGTCTGCATCTGAGTGATAATGGCAACCAGAATATCATTTATTATTCAACACATTGTAACACTGTCAAAATTTGGTCATGTTGCACTGCATATTTGTCGTCCATAGTCAACGGATATCCTGCGATAGGAAAATAAAGATAGTCTCCAGGTTTCTGCAATAAAACTGTGCTTTGTTATCAATGTGTTGAATAATAAAACAATCCAGAGAATATCCCCTGATTATAGCCAACTCGGCCTACGACCTCTTCAGCTAATGGCGCTTTCCATTTGTTTTTTGCTTGTTTGTTTGTTTGTTTTTTCATTCAAAGACGAAACTCACTAGCTGCGAAAGGCAAAACCAAACTAAGAACCTGTGCTCTAGATCACGTGCAATCTAATTCGGGAATCATTTGAGTAATTTTGAATCGTTGCTTAATTTTGTGATTCTAACTGTAAGTAATTGTCAAATCCCTCAGATTAAATGGTGATGACTTACAAGTTTCCACGGTGGTCAAATGAGACCGTTCTCCTTCTTTGTCAGCCGTTGATGCTGTCATCCATATTATGTATTTTGTTTTCGCAGTCAGCCTCGTGAGAATTCCTTTTGAACCGCTTTTGAACACTCGTTTCATCTCCCTACTCTGGTAAATAACAATGATGTTAGTGTTAAACCCCGTTTGTTCTTGATGATACAAAAAAAACGCAGAATTACTTTTTTCTTGGCTTTGACGCTCGTAAATTTAAGACATGTTTCTGTGGCATGAAGTGAATGAAGCGATCAATGACTCTTTATAATGTCCCTGCATGGGTACTAGCTCAGCTCTTATCATCCCAAGCACCAAGTTATGGTCTTAGTGAATTTTTCCTTGTAGTGTATGGTAAAAATCGTGCATGTTTAATTTACTTCTCCTCCACAGATGACGTAACATACCCAAACTTTGGGGAGAGAATTTCATTAAATTTCACGAAAATTTGTTTGTTTTTCTTTTTATACAGCGATCCCGACGTCTGT